>NW_027521633.1:0-64814 GCF_052094955.1 Ictidomys tridecemlineatus | reverse complement strand
CCTCTGCTCTCTGCTACTGTTCCTTCTGCACCCCAGTCTCCAGGCTCTGCTCTCTGTAAGATCCTTCTGCACACCAATCTCCAAACTCTGATCTCTGTAACAGTCCTTCTTCACCCCAGGCTACAACCTCTGCTCCCTGCAAAAATCATTCTGTACCCCAGTCTTTCTGCACCCCAGTCTTCAATATCTGCTCTCTGTATCAGTCCTTCTGCACCTATATCGCCAACCTCTACTCTCTGCAACAGTCCTTCTGCAACCCAGTCTACAACCTCTGCTCTCTGTAACGATCCTTCTGCCGCTGAGTCTCCAACCTCTACTCTCTGAAACGATCCTTCTGCACCTCAGTTTCGAACCTCTGCTCTCTACAGCGATCCTTCTGCACCCCAGTCTCCAACCTGTGGTCTCCGTAACTGTCCTTCTGACCCCAGTCTCCAACCTCTGCTCTCTGTAAAGATCCTTCTGCACCTCATTTTCACACCTCTGCTCTCTGCAATAATCTTTCTGCACCACAGTTTCCAACCTCTGATCTCTGCAATGATCCTACTGTACCCCAGTCTCCAACATCTGCTCTCTGTAACAGTCCTTCTGCACCTCAATCTCCAACCTCTGCTCTCTGTACCAATCTTTCTGTACCTCAGTCTCCAACCTCTACTCTCTATAACAGTCCTTCTGTACCTCAGTCACCAACATCTGCTCTCTGTAACAGGCCTTATGCACCCCAGTCTCCAAACTCTGCTCTCTGTAACAATCCTTCTGCACCCCAGTCTCCAAACTCTGCTCTCTGTGCAGTTCTTCTGCACCACAATCTCCAACCTCTGCTCTCTGTAACGGAACTTCTGCAACCCAGTCTCAAACATCTGCTCTCTGCAACGATCCTTCTTCTACCCATTCTCCAAACTCTGCTCTCTGTAACAGTCCTTTTGTATCGCAGTCTCCAAGCTCTTCTCTTTGTAATGGTCCTTCTGCTCACCAATTGACAAACCTCTGGTTTCTGTAACAGTCGTTCTACATCTCAGACTCCAAACTGTGCTCTCTGTAAAAGTCCTTCTGTGCCTCATTCTGAATCCTCGGCTCTCTGCAACGATCCTTCTGCACCCCAGTCTTCAAACTGTGCTATCTGTAACAGTCCTTCTGCACCCCAGTCTCCAACCTCTGCTCTCTGTAACAGGCCTTCTGCACCCTAGTCTCCAAACTCTGCTCTCTGTAACAGTCCTTCTGCACCCCAGGATCCTACATCTGCTCTCTATAACAGTCCTTCTGCACCTCAGTCTGAAAACTCTGCTCTCTGCAAAAATCCTTCTGCACCCGAGTTTCCAAACTTTGCTCTCTGTAACAGTCCTTCTGAACTTCAGTCTCCAAAATGCTCTCTGTAAGATTCTTCTGCAACCCAGTCTCGAAATTGTGCTATCTGTAACAGTCTTTCTGCACCCCAGGCTCCAATGTCTGCTCTCTGTAACAGGCCTTCCGCACCCCGGTCTTGATTCTCTGCTCTCTATAACAGGCCTTCTGGACCCCAGTATCCAACCTCTTCTCTATGCAAGGATCCTTCCTCACCTCAGGCTCCAACCTCTGCTCTCTGCAACAGCCCTTCTGTACCACAGTCTCAAACCTCTGATTTCTGTATCAGTCCTTCTGCACAACAGTTTTCAACCTCTGCTGTCTGTACCAGTCCTTCTGAACCTCTGTCTCCAACCTCTGCTCTCTGCAACCTTAATTCTGCACCCCATTTTCTAACCTCTTCTCTCTCCAACAGTCCTTCTGAACCAAAGTCTCCAACATCTGCTCTCTGCAACAGTCCTTCTTTACCCTAGTCTTTAAACTCTGCTGTCTGTACCAGTCCTTCTGTACTGCAGTCTCCCATCTCTTCTCTCTGTAACCTTAATTCTGCACCGCAGTCTCCAACCTCTTCTTTCTGTATAAGTACTTCTGCACCCCAGTCTCCAACCTCTGATCTCTTAACATTCTTACTGCACCTCAGTCTCCAACTTGTGCTCTATGCGACAGTTCTTCTGCAGCCCAGTCTCCAACCTCTACTCTCTGCAACAGTTCTTCTACTCCACAGTCTGCAACATCTGCTCTCTCTAACAGTCCTTTTGTATTGCAGTTTCCAAAATTTGCTTTCTGTAACGGTCCTTTTACACACCAGACTCCAACCTCTGTTTCTGTATTAGTCCTCCTACACCCTAGTCTCCAACCTCTACTCTCTGTGACAGTCGTTCTGTTCCTCAGTCTCCAAACTATTCTCTCTGCAATAGTCGTCCTGCACCCAAGTCTCCAACACCTGCTACCTGCAACAGTCCTTCTACACCCCAGTCTCCAACCGCTGCTCTCTGCAATGGTCCTTCTGCACTCAGTCTGTAACGTCTAATGTCTGTAACATGCCTTCTGCACCTCAGTCTTCAAACTCTGATCTCTTTAAGATCCTTCTGCAACCCAGTCTCCACACTCTGCCCTCTTCGACGATCCTTCTGCACCCAGTTTCCAAACCCTGCTCTTTCTAACAGTCCAGTTGCACCTCAGTCTCCAAACTCCGCTCTCTGTAAGATGCTTCTGCAACCCTGTCTCAAAACTCTGCTCTCTGCAACAGTCCTTCTGCACCTCAGTCTCCAACTTCTGCTCTCTGCAACAGTCCTTCTAAACCCCTGTATCCAACCTCTGCTCTCTGCAACAGTCCTTCTGCACCCAGTCTACAACATCTGTTCTCTGCAACAGTCCTTCTGCACCTCAGTCTGAAAACTCTGCTCTCTGCAACGATCCTTGTACATCTCAGTCTCAAAACTCTGCTTTCTGTAACAGTCTTTGTGCACGTCATTCTCCAACCTCTGCTATCTGTAACAGTCTTTCTCCACCCCCGTCACCAACCTCTGCTCTCTGTAAGATCCTTCTGACCCAGGTATCCAAACTCTGCTCTCTGTAACAGTCCTTCTGGTACCCAGTCTCCAACTTCTGCTCTCTGTAACAGTCGTTCTGCTCCCCAGTCTCCAACCCCAGGTCTCTGAAACAGTCCTTCTGTACCACAGTCTTCAACCTCTGCTCTCTGTAACTGTCGTTCTGTACAGCAGTCTCCAAACTCTGCTCTCTGCAACGGTCCTTCTGCACCCCATTCTCCAAACTCTGTTGTCTGCAAGAGTCCTTCAGCACCTCAGTATCCAACCACTTCTCCCTGCCACAATCCTTTTGCACCCCAGTCTCCAACCTCTGCTCTCTGAAACAGTCCTTCTGCACCACAGTCTGAAAACTCTGCTCTCTGCAATGATCCTTGTGCACCCCAGTCTCCAAACTCTGCACTCTGAAACAGTCCTTCTGTACTGCAATCTCCAACCTCTGCTCTCTGTAACAGTTCTTCTGCACCTCAGTCTGAAAACGCTGTTCTCTGCAATGATTTTTCTGCACCCCAGTCTCCAAACTCTGCTCTCTTTAATACTCCTGTTTGACCTCAGTCTCGAAACTCTGCCCTCTGTAACAGTCCTTCTGCTCCCCTTCTCCAAACTCTGTTCTCTGTAACAGTCCTTCTGCACACCAGTCTCAATACTCTGCTCTCTACAACGATCCTTCCCAACCCCAGTTTCCATCCTCTTCTCTCTGCAACAGTCCTTCTCCACACCAGTCTCCAACCTCTGCTCCCTGTAACAGTCCTCCAGTAGTGAAGTATCCAAAATCCCCTCTCTGTAACGGTTCTTCTTCACCCCAGTATCCAAACTATGTTTTCTGTAACAGTTCTTCTAAACCTCAGTGTCCAAACTCTGCTCTCTGCAACAGTACTTCTGCACCTCAGTCTGAAAACTCTTTTCTCTGCAACGATCCTTCTGCACCCCAGTGTCCAACCTCTGCTCTCTTTAACAGTCCTGCTGTACCTCAGTCTCCAACCTCTGCTCTCTGTAAGATCTTTCTGCAACCCTATCTCCAAACCCTGCTTTCTGTAAGAGTCTTCTGCACCCCAGTCTCCAACCTGTACTCTCTGTAACAGTCCTGCAGTACCTCAGTCTCCAACCTCTGCTCTCTGTAAGTTCTTTCTGCAACCCTATCTGCAAACCCTGCTTTCTGTAAGAGTTTTTCTGCACCCCAGTCTCCAACCTCTGCTCTCTGTAACAGGCCTTTTGCACCTTTTTCTCCAACCTCTGCTCTAAGTAACAGTGCTTCTGCACCTCAGCCTCCAAATTCTATTCTCTGCAAAAGTCCTTCTGCACCCAAGTCTCCAACAACTGCTCGCTGCAACAGTCCTTCTTAACCCCAGTTTCCAACCTCTGCTATCTGCAACAGTTTTTCTGCATCCCAGTCTCCAACATCTGCTCTCTGCAACAGTCCTTCTGAACCAAATCTCTAACCTCTTCCTCTGTAACAGTCCTACTGTAACCCAGTCTCGAACCTCTGCTCTCTGCAACAGTCGTTCTGCACCCCAATCTTAACCTGTGCTCTCAGCAACAGTCCTTATACACCCCAGTGTCCAGCCTCTTCTCTCTACAACAGTCCCTCTGCACCCAAGTCTCCAAAACCTGCTCGCTGCAACAGTTTTTTTTAACCCCAGTTTCCAACCTCTGCTATCTGCAACAGTTCTTCTGCATCCCAGTCTCCAACATCTGCTCTCTGCAACAGCCCTTCTGCACCAAATCTCCAACCTCTTCCTCTGTAACAATCCTACTGTAACCCAGTCTCGAACCTCTGCTCTCTGCAACAGTCGTTCTGCACCCCAATCTGAACCTGTGCTCTCAGCAACAGTCCTTATACACCCCAGTGTCCAGCCTCTTTTCTCTACAAAAGTCCCTCTGCATCCCAGTCTCCAACCTCTGTTCTATGTAACAATCCTTCTGCACCTCAGTCTCCAACCTCTGTTCTCTGCAATGGTCCTTTTGCACCTCAGTCTCCAAAAACTACTGCATGTAAAAGTACTTCTGAACACCTTCTCCATACTCTACTCTCTGTAACAGGCCTTCTGCACCCCAGTCTCCTAACTCTATTGTCTATAAAAATCTTTCTGCTCCCCAGGCTCAAAATTGTGCTCTCTACAATGATCCTTCTGCACCCCAGTGTCCAACATCTGCTCTATGCAACAGTCCTTCTGCACCCCAGTCTTCAACATGTGCTCTCTGCAAAAGTCCTTCTGCACCTCAGTCTAAAAACTCTGTTCTCTACAAGGCTCCTTCTGCACCCCAGTCTCCAACATCTGCTCTCTGTAAAAGTCCTTCTGCATGCCAATTTCAAAACTCTGCTTCCTGTAACAGTCCTTCTGTACCTGAGTCTCTAAACTCTGCTCTCTGTAACAGTCCTTCTACACCCCAGTCTCAAAACGATGCTTTCTGTATCAGTCTTTCTGAACCCCAGTCTCCAACCTCTGTTCTCTGTATCTATCCGTCTGCACCTCAGTCTCCAACCTCTTCTCTATGCAACAGTCTTTCTATACTGCAGTCTTCAAACTCTGATCTCTGTAAAGGACTTTCTGCAGCGCAGACTCCAAACTCTGCTTTCTGTATCAATACTTCTGCACCCTATTCTCCAAATTCTGCTCTCTAAGAGTCTTTCTGCACCCCAGTCTCCAACCTCTGCTCTCTGCAACAGTCCTTCTGCACCCCAGTCTCCAAACTCTGCTCTCTGCAACAGTCCTTCTGCACCCCAATCTGCAAACTCTGCTCTCTGTAACAATCCTTCTGCCCCTCAGTCTCCAACCTCTGCTCTATGTAACAAGAATTTTGCACGTCAGTCTCCAACCTCTGCTCTCCGCAACAGTCCTTTTGCACTCCAGTCTCCTACCTCTGCTATCTGCAAAAGTCCTTCTCCAACCTAGTCTCCAACCTCTGCTCTCTTCAACAGTCCTTCTGCACCAAAGTATCCAACCTCTGCTCTCTGTAAGATTCTTCTGCACTCCAGTATCCTAACTCTGCTCTCTGTAACATTCTTTCTCCACACTATTCTTTAACCTCTGCTTTCTGCAAATGTCCTGCAACACCCCAGTCTCCAACCTCTGCTCTCTGCAACACTCCTTCTGCACTTCAGTCTCTGACCTCTGCTCTCTGCAACAGTCCTTTTGCACCCCAGTCTCCAAACTCTGCTCTCTGTAACAATCCTTCTGCACCTCAGTCTGCAAACTCAGTTCTCTGCAGCGGTCTTTCTGCACCCCAGTCTCCAACATCTGCTCTCTTCAACAGTTCTTCTACACCCCAGTCTCCAACATCTGGTCTCTACAACAGTCCGTCTGCACCACAGTCTGAAAACTCTGCTGTCTGAAATGATCCTCCTGCACCCCATTCTCCTACCTCTGCTCTCTTTTACAATCCTTCTGCACCTCAGTCTCTGTCATCTGCTCTCTGTAATATGCATCTGAACCCCAGTCTCAAACATGTGCTCTCTGTAACAGTCCTTTTGCACCTGAGTCTCCAACCTCTGCTCTCTGCAAAAGCCTTCTGCACCTTAGTCTGCAAATTATGCTCTCTGCAACGATCTTTTTGGACCCCAGTCTCCAACATCTGCTCTCTGCAACAGTCCTTCTGCACCACAGTCTCCAACCTCTGCTCTCTGTAAGATCTTTCTGCACTCCAGTTTCCAAACTCTGCTCTTTCTAACATTCTTTCTCCACCCTAGTCTCCAAACTCTGCTTTCCTCAAGGGTCCTGTGGCACCCCAGTCTCCAAACTCTGTCCTCTGCAATAGTCCTTCAGCTCCCCAGTCTCCAAAATCTGCTCTCTGTAACGGTTCTTCTAAAACCTAGTCTCAAACCTCTGCTCTCTGTATCTATCTTTCTGCACCTCAATCTCCAACCTGTTCTCTCTGTAACATTCCTTCTGCACCGCAGTCTCCTAACTCTGCTCTCTGTAACAGTCCTTCTGTACCGCATTCACCAAACTCTGCTCTCTCTAACGGTGCTACTGCACCCCAGTCTCCAAACTCTGCTTTCTGTATTAGTCCTTCTGAACCCCAGTCTCCAACCTCTGCTCTCTGTGTCTATCCTTCTTCACCTCAGTCTCCAACCTGTGCTTTTTTTAGCAGTCTTTCTGCACCCAAGTCTCCCAACTTTGCTTTCTGTAACAGTCCTTCTATACCGTAGTCTCCAACCTCTGCTCTCTGTAACGGTCCTTCTGCACCCCAATTTCCAAACTCTGCTTTCTGTAACAGTCTTTCTGCACCTCAATCTCCAAACTCTGTTCTCCGTAACAGTCCTTCTACAACGCAATCTCCATCCTCTGCTCTCTGTAACAGTACTTCTGCACCTCAATCTGAAACCTCTCCTCTCCACGATCCTTCTGCACCCCAGTCTCCAACCAATGCTCTCTGTAACAGTCCACCTGCACCTTAGTCTCCAACCTCTGCTCTCTGTAAGATCTTCAGCAACCTTTCTTCAAAATCTGCTCTCTGTACAAGGCCTTATGCACCCCAGTCGCAAAACTCTCCTCTCTGTAACAGGCCTTCTGCACGACAGTCTCCAAATCTGCTCTCTTTACCAGGCCTTCTGCAAGCAAGTCTCCAACCTCTGCTCTCTGCAACGATCCTTCTGCACCCCAGTCTTTAACATCTGCTCTCTGCAATGATCCTACTTAACCCTAGTCTCCAACCTCTGCTCTCTGTAATGGTCCTTCTGCACCTGAATTTCCAACCTCTGCTTTCTGTAACAGTTTTTCTGCACCTCAGTCTCCAAACTCTGCTCTCCGTAACAGTCCTTCTACACCTCAATCTCCAACCTCTGCTCTCTGTAACAGTACTTCCTCACCTCAGTCTGAAACCTCTCATCTCCACGATTATTCTGCACCACAGTCTCCAAACACTGCTCTCTGTAACAGTCCACCTGAACCTTAGTCTAAAACCTCTGCTCTCTTTAAGATTCTTCAGATACCCTTTCTTCAAAATCTGCTCTCTGTACCAGTCCTTCTGCACCCCAGTCTCCAACCTCTCCTCTCTGTAACAGGCCTTCTGCACGCCAGTCTCCAAATCTGCTCTCTTTAGCAGGACTTCTGCACCCAAGTCTCCAACCTCTGCTCTCTGCAACGATCCTTCTGCACCCATGTCCTTAACCTCTGCTCTCTACAATGATCCTACTTTACCCCAGTCTCCAACCTATGATCTCTACCACAGTCCTTCTGCATCTCAGTCTCCAAATTCTGCTCTCTGTAAGATCCTTCTGCACCGCTGTCTCCAACCTCTTCTCTCTGTAACAGTCCTTCTTCACCTCAGTCTCCATCCTGTGCTTTCTGTAACAGTCCTTCTTCAACCAAGTCTCCCACCTCTGCTCTCTGTAACATTTCTTCTATACCATAGTCTCCAAACTCTGCTCTCTGTAACGGTCCTTCTGCACCCCAATTTCCAAACTCTGCTCTCTGTAACAGTTCTTCTGCACCTCAGTCTCCGAACTCTGCTCTCCGTAACAGTTATTCTACACCTCAATCTCCAAACTCTGCTCTCTGTTATAGTACTTCTGCACCTCAGTCTTAAACCTCTCCTCTCCACGATCCTTCTGCACCCCAGTCTCCAACCACTGCTCTCTGTAACAGTCCACCTGCACCTTAGTCTCCAACCTCTGCTCTCTGTAAGATCATTCAGCAACCCTTTCTTCAAAATCTGCTCTCTGTACCAGTCCTTCTGCACGCCAGTCTTCAAACTTTCCTCTCTGTAACAGGCCTTTTGTACGCCAGTCTCCAAATCTGCTCTTTTTAGCAGGTCTTCTGCACGCAAGTCTCCAACCTCTGCTCTCTGCAACGATCCTTCTGCACCCCAGTGTTTCACCTCTGCTCTCTGCAATGACCCAACTGCACCCCAGTCTCCAAACTCTGATCTCTACAACAGTCCTTATGCACCTCAGTCTCCAAATTCTGCTCTTTGTAAGATCCTTCTTCACCGCTGTCTCCATCCTCTGCTCTCTGTAACAGTCCTTCTTTACCCCAGTCTCCAACCTCTTCTCTCCGGAAAAGTTCTTTTCACCCCAGTCTCCATACTCTGCACTCTGCAACAGTCCTTCAGCACCCTAGTTACCAACATCAGCGCTCTTTTACAGTCAATCTTCACCCCAGTCTCCAACCTCTGCTCTCTGTAACAGTCCTCCTGTACTGCAGAATCCAACCTCTGCTCTCTGTAAGGGTCTTTCTGCACCCAAGACTCCAATCTCTGCATTCTGTATCAGTCCTGCAACCCAGTCTCCCAACTCTGCTCTCTATAACAGTACTTCTGCACCCCAGTTTCCAAAGTCCGCTATCTGCAACAGTCCTTCTGCACCCCAGTCTCCAACCTCTGCTCTCTGTAACAATTATTCTGCACCTCAGTCTCCAAATTCTGTACTCTGCAACGTTACTTCTGCACCTCAATCTTCAACATCTACTCTCTGTAACAGTCTTTCTGTACCTGATTCTTCAACCTCTGCTCTCTCTAGGATCCTTCTCCAACCCAGTATCCAAACTCTGCTCTCTGTAACAGTCCTTCTGAACACCAGTCTCGAACCTCTGCTCTAAGACCGATCCTTCTTCACCCCAGTCTCCAAACTCTGCTCTCTCAACAGTCCTTCTGCACACCAGTCTCCAGCATCGGCTCTCTGCAACAGTCCTTAAGCAATTCAGTCTAAAAACTCTGCTCTCTGTAACGATCCTTCTGCACCTAAGTCTCCTACCAATGCTCTCTGTAAGACCCTTCTGAAACCCAGTCTTCAAACTCTGCTCTCTGTAACAGTTCTTCTGCAGAATAGTTTTCAACCACTACTCTCTGTAACAGGAATTTTACAACCCAGTCTCGAACCTCTGCTCTCTGTAACAGGCCTTCAGAACACCAGTCTTCTACCTTTTCTCTCTGCAATGATTTTTCTCCACCCCAGTCTCCAACCTCTGCTCTTGGCAACAGTCCTGCACCCTAGTCACCAACCTCTGCTCTTTGTAAGATCCTTATGCACTCCAGTCTCCAACCTCTTCTCTCTGCAATGATTCTTTTCCATCCCAGTCTCCAACATCTGCTCTCTGGAGCAGTCCTTTTGCGCCCCATTCTCTAAACTCTGCTCTCTGTAAGATCCATCTGAACCCCAGTTTCCAAACTCTGCTCTCTGTAACAGTCCTTCTCCACACAAGTTTCCAAACTCTGCTCTCTGTAACTGTCCTTCTGCACCTCAGTCTCGAAACTCTGCTCTCTGTATCAGTCCATCTGCATCTCAGTCTCTAACATCTTCTCTCTGCAACGATCCTTCTGCACCCCATTCTCCAACTTCTGCTCTGTGCAACAGTCCTTCTGTACCACAGTTTCCAACCTCTGCTCTCTGTAAGATCCTTCTGCACTCCATTTTCTAAACTCTGCTCTCTGTAACATTCCTTCTCCACCCCAGTCTCCAACTCCTGTCCTCTGCAACAGTCCTTCTCCGATCTTCTCTGTGTAACAGTTCTTCTGTACCGCAGTCTCCAACCTCTGCTCTCTGTAACCGTCCTTCTACCCCCAATTTCCAAACTCTGCTTTCTGTAACAGTCCTTTTGCACCTCAGTCTCCAACCTCTGCTCTCTGTAACAGTCCTTCTGCACCCCAGTCTTCAACCTCTGCTATTGGTAACAGTTCTATACCGCAGTCTTCAACCTCTGCTCTCTTTAATGATCCTTCTGCATCCCAATTTCCAAACTCTGCTTCCTGAAACAGTCCTTCTGCACCAGAATCTCCAATCTCTGTTCTCTGTAACAGTCCTTCTACACCCCAGTCTCTAACTTCTTCTCTCTGTAAGAGTCTTTCAGTCTCCAACCTCTGTTCTCTGTAAGGGTCCTTCTGCACCACAGTCTTAAAACTCTGATTTCGGTATCAGTCCTTCTGGACTGCAGTTTCCAAACACTGCTCTCTCCAACGATCCTTCTGCACCTCAGTCTCAAATCTCTGCTCTTTCTAACAGTCCTTCTGGACCTCATTCTCCACCTCTGCTCTCTGTAAGATTCTTTTGCAACCCAGTCTCCGAACTCTGATCTCTCCAGCTTTCCTTTTGCACCCCAGTCTCCAGCATCTGCTCTCTGCAACAGTCCTTCTTCACCCCAGTCTCCAAACTCTGCTCTCTGTAACAGTCCTTCTGGATCCCAATCACCAACCTCTACTCTCTGCAACAGTCCTTCTACACCCCAGTCTCCACCGTCTGCTCTCAGCAAAAGTTTTTCTGCACCCCAGTCTCCAAATGCTTCTCTCTATAACTATTCTTTTTCACCTCAGTCTCCAACCTTTGTTCTTTTCAAGGGTCCTTCTCACCTCAGTCTTCAACCTCTACTCTCTGTAACAGTGCTTCTGCACCTCAGTCTCAAAACTCTGTTCTTTGTAAGATCTTTCTGAACCCCAGTCTCTAACATCTGCTCGCTGCAACAATCCTTGTGCAATCCAGTCACCAACGTCTGCTCTCTGCAACAGTTCTTTTGTACCTCAGTCTGAAAAATCTGCTCTCTGCAACAATTCCTCTGTACCCAAGTCTCCTAACTCTGCTCTCTGTAATAGTCTTTCTGTACCTCTGTCTCCTACCTCTTCTCTCTGTAAGACCATTCTGAAACCCAGTCTGCAATCTCTGCTCTCTGTAACAGTCCTTCTGCACCCCAGTCTCCAAACTCTGCTCTCTGAAACAGGGCTTCTGCACCCCAGTCTCCAAGCTCTACTCTCTGCAACGATCCTTCTGCACCCCAGTCTCCGACCTCTTCTCTCTACAACAGTTCTTCTGCACCCCAGTCTCCTAACTCTGCTCTCTGTAAGATCATTCTGCACACCAGTCTCCAACCCCTGCGCACTGTAACAGTCCTTCTGGAACCTATCTCCAAATTCTGCTCTCTGCAATGGTCCTTCTGCACACCAGTCTCCAACCTCTGTTTTCTGAAACAGTCCTTCTACACCCCAGTCTCCAAACTCTGCTCTCTGTAACAGTCCTTCTTTACCAGAGTCTCCAACCTCTTCTCTCTGTAACTGTCCTTTTGCCCCCCATTCTCCAACATCTGCTTTCTTTGTAAGTCTTTTTGCAGCCCAGTTTCCAATCTCTGCTCTCTGTAACAATTCTTGTACACCTCAGTCTCCAACCGCTGTTTTCAGCAACAGTCGTTCTGAACCCCAGTCTTCTACCTCTGCTCTGTGCAACATTCCTTCTGCACCCCAGTATCAAACCGATGCTCTCTGTAATAGTCCGTCTGCACACCAGTCTCCAACCTCTGCTCTCTGTAATGATCCTTCTACACCCCAGTCTCAAACATCCGCTCTCTGTAACAGTCCTTCTGCACCGCAGTCTCCAAACTCTTTTCTCTGTAAGATTGTTCTGAAACCCAGTCTCCAAAGTCTGCTATCTATAACTGTGATTCTGCACCCCGGTCCTTTAACCTCTGCTCTCTGCAACAGTCCTTCTTCACCTCAGTTTCCAAACTCTGCTTTCTGCAACAGTCCTTCTGCACCCAAGTCTCCAACCTCTGCTCTCTGCAACATTTCTTCTGCACACCAGTCTCCAAACTGTGCTCTCTGTAAAAGTCTTTCTGCACCCCAGTCTCCAAACTCTGCTCTCTATAACGATCCTTCTGCACCCCAGTCTCGAACCTCTGCTCTCTTCAACGATCCTTCTGTACATAAGTCTCCAACCTCTGCTCTCTGCAACGATTCTTCTCCACCCTAGTCTCAAACCTCTGCTCTCTGCAACAGTCCTTGTGAACCCCAGTCTCCAACATCTGCTTTGTGCAACAGTTTTTCTGTACCTCAGTCTGAAAACTCCCCTCTCTGTAATCCTTTATCTGCAACCCAGTCTCCAACCTATGCTCTCTGTAACAGTCCTTCTGTACCTCAATCTCCAATCTCTGCTCTATGAAAAAGTCCTTCTGCGCACAAGTCTCTAAAATCTGCTCTCTTAAACAGTCCTTCTAAACCCCAGTCTCCAACCTCTGCTCTATGCAACAGTCCTTCTACACCCCAGTCTCCATACTCTAATCGCCCCAAGATCCTTCTGCACCCCAGTCTCCAAACTCTGTTCACTACATCAGTTCTTCTGCACCCCAGTCTCCAACCTATGCTCTCTTAAACAGTTCTTCTGTACCACAGTCTCCAACCTCTGTTCTCTGTAAGGGTCCTTATGCACCCCAGTATCCAACTTCTGCTTTCTGTATCAGTTGTTTTGAACCACAGTCACCAAACTCTGCCCTCTGTAACCGTCCTTCTGCAACTCACTCTGCAACCTCTGCTCTCTGCAACAGTCATTCTGCACCCCAGTCTCCATCCTCTGCTCTCTGCAACAGTCCATTTGTACCCCAGTCTCCAACATCTGCTCTCTGCAACAGTCATTATCCACCCCAGTCTCCAAACTTTGCTCTCTGTAACAGTCTATCTGTATTGAATTCTACAACCTCTGCTCTCTGTAATGGACTTCTGCACCCGAATCTCCAACCTCTGCTTTCTGTGTCAGTCCGTCTGCAACCCAGTCTCCAACGTCTGCTCTATTTAACTGTACTTCTGCACTTTAGTCTCCAACCTCTGCTCCCTGCTACAGTTTTTCTGGACCCCAATCTCCAACCTCTACTCTCTGCAACAGTCCTTCTACATCCCAGTCTAAAACCTCTGCTCTCTGCAAGAGTCCTTCTGCACCCCAGTCTCCAACATCTGCTCTCTGTAACAATCCTTCTGCACCTCAGTCTCCAACCTCTGCTCTCTGCAACTATCCTTCTGCACTCTAGACTAAACCTCTGCTAGCTGCAAGAGTCCTTGTGAACCCGAGTCTCCAACATCTGCTTGCTGCAACAGTTCTTCTGTACCTCAGTCTGAAAACTCTGCTCTCTGCAATAATCCATCTACACCCATGTCTCAAAACTTTGCTCTCTGTAACAGTCCTTCTGTAACTCAGTCTCCAATCACTGCTCTCTGCAACCGTCCTTCTACACCCAAGTCTTCATACTCTGATCGCCCCAAAGGTCCTTCTGCACCCCAGTCGCCAAACTTTGTTCTCTACATCTTTTCTTCTGCAACCCAGACTTTAACCTCTGCTCTCTGTAACAGACCTTTTGTACCACAGTCTCAAACCTCTAATCTCTGTAAGGGTCCTTATGCACCCCAGTATCCAACCTGTGCTTTCTGTATCATTCGTTTGAACCACAGTCTCCAAACTCTGCCCTCTGTAACCGTCTTTCTGCAACTCAGTCTGCAACCTCTGCTCTCTGCAACAGTCCTTCTGCACCTCAGTCCCAACCTCTGCTTTCTGCAACAGTCCTTTTCCAAACAAATCTCCAACCTCTGCTCTCCGCAACATTCCTTCTGCACCCAAGTCTCCAACCTGTGCTCTCTGTAACAATCCTTCTGTACTGCAGTCTCCAACCTCTGCTCTCTGCAACGATTCTTCTGCACACCAGTTTCAAACCTCTGCTAGCTGCAACAGTCATTGTGAACCCCAGTCTCCAACATCCGCTTCCTGCAACAGTTCTTCTGTACCTCAGTCTGAAAACTGTGCTCTCTTCAATAATTCATCTGCACCCCAGTCTCCAACCTCTCTTCTCTGTAACTGTCCTTCTGTACCTCAGTCTCCAATCATTGCTCTATGCTACAGTCCTTCTGCACCCAAGTCTCCAACATCTGCTCTCTGCAAAAGTCTTTCTACACCCTAGTGTCCATACTCTGCTCGCCTAAACGATCCTTCTGCACCCCAGGCTCCAACATCTGTTCCCTACATCAGTCCTTTTGAAACTCATTCTGCAATCTCTGGTCTCTGGAACAGTCTTTTTCACCCCACTCTCTGTCTTCTGCTCTCTGCAGTAGTGCTTTTGCACCCCATTGTCCAACATCTACTCTATTCAACAGTCATTCTCCACCCCAGTCTCCAATCTCTGCTCTCTGTATCAGTTCTTCTGTACTGCATTCTCCAACCTCTGCTCTCACTAAGGGTATTTCTGCACATGACTCTCGAAACTCTGCTTTCTGTATCAGTCCTTCTGCACCGCAGTCACAAAACTCTGCTCTTTGTAACTGTACTTCTGCACCTTAGTTTCCAAGTCTGCTCTCTGCTACAGTTTTTCTGGACCCCAATCTCTGACCTTTACTCTCTGCAACAGTCCTTCTAAATCCCAGTCTAAAACCTCTGCTCTGTGCAACAGTTCTTCTGCACTCCAGTCTCCAAACTCTGCTCTCTGTAACAATCCTTCTGAACCTCAGTCTCCAACCTCTTCTCTCTGCAATGGTCCTTCTGCACCTCAGTCTCCAACATCCACTCTCTGTAACAGTGCTTCTGCACCTCAGTCTCCAACCTCTGCTCTCTGTAAGATCCTTCTGCAACCCAGTTTCCAAACTCTGCTCTCTGTAACAGTCCTTCATCACCCCAGTCTCCAAACTCTGCTCTCTGTAACAGGCCTTCTGCACCCAAGTCACCAAACACTGCTCTCTGTGTCAGTCCTTCTTCACCCCAGTCTTCAACCTCTGCTCTTCGCAATGATCCTTCTGCACCCCAGTCTAATACCTGTGCTCGCTGTAACAGTCCTTGTGGAACCCAGTCTACAACATCTGCTCTCTGCAAAAGTTCTTCTGTACCTCAGTCTGAAATCTCTGCTCTCTGCAATAATACTTCTGCACTTAGTCTACTACCTCTGCTCTTAGTAACAGTCCCTCTGTACCTTAGTCTCCAAACTCTGCTCTCTGTAAGACCCTTCTGAAACCCAGTCTTCAAACTCTGCTCTCTGTAACAGTCCTTCTGCACCCAGTCTCTAAACTCTGCTCTCTAACAGGCCTTCTGTACCCCAGTCTCCAAACTCTGCTTCTATAAGAGGCTTTCAGAACCCTAGTCTCCAACCTCTACTCTCTGCAATGATCATTGTGAAACCCAATCTCTAACCTCTGCTCTCTACAACAGTCCTTTTGCACCCTCACTCTCCAACATCTGCTCTCTGTAAGATCTTTCTGCAAACCAGTCTCCAACCTCTGCTCGCTGTAACTGTCCTTCTGTACCGGATTCTCCAACAATTGCTCTCTGAAACGGTCCTTCTGCACCCCAGTCTCCAACATCTTCTTTCTCTATCGGTCCTTCTGTACCCCATTCTCCAACCTGTGCTCTCTGCAACAATCATTCTGCACCACATTCTCCAAACTTTGCTCTCTGCAAAGATCCTTCTGCACACCAGTATCCAAACACTGCTCTCTGAAACAGTCCTTGTTAACCTCAGTCTCCAACATCTTCTCTCTGCAAAAGTTCTTCTGAAACTCAGTCTGAAAACTCTGCTCTCTGCAATAATCAATCTGCACCCCAGTCTCCAAACTCTGCTCTCTGTAACAGTCCTTCTGTACGTCAGTCTCCAAACTTTGCTCTATGAAACAGTCCTTCTGCACACAAGTCTCAAACATCTGCTCTCTTAAACAGTCCTTCTGCACCCCAGACTCCAACCACTGCTCTCTGCACTAGTCCTTCTACACACCAGTCTCTATAGTGTGCTAGCTCCGACAATCCTTCTGCACCCCAGTCTCCAACGTCTGCTCTCTGCAACCGTCCTTTTACACTCAAGTCTCCAACCTCCGCTCTCTGCAACAGTCCTTCTACAACGCAGTCTGCATAATCTGCTCGCCCCAAAGATCCTTCGACACCCCAGTCTCCAACCTCTGCTGTCTATAACAGTCCTTATGTAGTTCAGTCTTCAACCTCATCTCTCTGTAAGACCCTATTGAAACCCAATCTGCAAACTCTGCTCTCTGTAGCAGTCCTTCTGCACTCCACTCTACAAACTCTGCTGTCTGTAACAGGCCTTGTGCACGCCAGTCTCCAAACTCTGCTCTCTGCAAGGATCCTTCTGGACCCCAGTCTCCAACATCTGCTCTCTACAACAGTCCTTCTGCCCCCCAGTCTCGAAACTGTTCTCTCTGCAAGATCCTTCTGCACACCAGTCTCCAACCGCTGCTCACTGTAACAGTACTTCTGCAAACCAGTCTCCAAACTCTGCTCTCTGTAACAATAATTCTGCACCTCATTCTCCAAAATCTGCTCTCTGCAACAGTCCATCTGTACCAGATTCTCCAACCTCTGCTTTCTGTAATGGGCCTTCTGCACCCCAGTCTCCAACATCTGCTTTCTCTATCAGTCCTTCTGCACCCCAGTCTCCAAACTCTTCTCTCTGTAACAGTCCTTCTGTACCGGATTCTCCAACCTCTGCTCTTTGTAATGGTCCTTCAGCACCCCCAGTCTACAGCATCTGCTTTCTCTATCAGTTTTCCTGCACCTAAGTCTCTCACCTCTGCTTTCTGAAACAGTCCTTCTGCACCGAAGTCTCCAACCTCTGCTCTCTGCAACATTACTTCTGAACCTCAGTCTCCAAACTCTGCTCTCTGTAATGATCCTTTTGCACCCCAGTCTTGAACCTCTGCTCTCTGCAACAATCCTTCTGCACCTCAGTCTCAAACATCTGCTCTCTGCAACAGTTCTTCTGTACCTCAGTCTGAAAACTCTTCTCTCTGCAATAATCCATCTGCACCCCAGTCTCCAACCTCTAATCTCTGTAACAGTCCTTCTGTACCTCAGTTTTCAATCTCTGCTCTATGCAACAGTCCTTCTGCACCCAAGTCTCCAACATCTGCTCTCTGAAACAGTCCTTTGACACCGCAGTCTCCAACCTCTGCTCTATGCAGCAGTCCTTTTACACCCCAGTCTCCATACTCTGCTCGCCAAAACGATCCTTCTTCACCCCTGTCTCCAATGTCTGCTCTCTGCAACAGACCTTCTACACCCCAGTCTCCATCCTCTGCTCTCTGCAACAGTCCTTCTATACCCCAGTCTCCATACTCTGCTCGACCCAACGATCCTTCTGAACCCCAGTCTCCAACCTCTGTTCTCTACATCAGTTCTTCTGCACACCAGTCTCCAAACTCTTCTCTCGGTACCAGTTTTTCTGTACTGCAGTCTCAAAACTCTTTTCTCCGTAAGGGTCCTTATGCACCCCAGTATCCAACCTCTGCTTTCTGTATCAGTCGTTTTGCACCACAGTCTTTAAACTCTGCCGTCTGTAAGAGTCCTTCTGCAACTCAGTCTGCAACCTCTGCTCTCTGCAACAGTCATTCTCCACCCCAGTCTCCAAACTCTGCTCTCTGTAAGAGTCCTTCTGTACTGCATTCTCGAAACTCTGCTCTCTGTAAGGATACTTGTGCACCCGAATCTCCAAATTCTGCTTTCTTGTCAGTCCTTCTGCACCCCAGTCTCCAAACTCTGCTCTCTCTAACTGTCCTTCTGAACCTTAGTCTCCAACGTCTGCTCTCTTCTACAGTCCTTCTGGACCCCGGTCTTCATCATCTACTCTCTGAAACAGTTCTTCTGCACCCCAGTCTTCAAACTCTGCTTTTTGTAAGAGTCCATCTTTATTGCAGACTCCAAACTCTGCTCTCTGTAATGGTCCTCCTGTACCCCAGTCTTCAACCTCAGCTTTTTGAATCATTTCTTCTGCACCCCTGACTCAATACTCTGCTCTCTATAACAGTCCTTCTGCACCTCAGTCTCCAACCTCTGCTCTCTGCAACAGTTCCTTCTGAACACAAATACAAACTTCTGCACCCCAGTATCAAAACTCTGCTCTCTGTAACAATCTTTCCGCACCCCAGTCTTCAAATTCTGCTCTGTGCAGAAGTCCTTCTTCAGCCCAGTCTCCAACCTCTGCTCACTGTAATATGCTTCTGTACCCCAGTCTCAAAACTCTACTCTCTGTAACAGTTCTTCTGCACCACAGTCTCCAAACTCTGCTCTCTGTTAAAATCCTTCTGCACCTCAGTCTCCAACCTCTGCTCTCTGCAATGGTCCTTCTGCAACCCTATCTTAAACCTCTGTTCTTGCAACAGTCTTTCTGCTCCCCAGTCTCCAATCTCTGCTCTCTGTAAGAGTTCTTTTGTACCCCACTCTCAAATCTCTGCTCTCTGTAAAGGTCCTTCTGCACGCAAGTCCCCAAACTCCACTCTCTGTAACAGTTCTTCTGTACCGCAGTCTCCAAACTCTGCTCTCTGTAACAATAATTCTGCACATCAGTCTCCAACCTCTGCTCTCTGGAAAGGTGCTCCTGCACCCTAGTCTCTAACCTCTGTTCTCTTCAACAGTCGATCTGCACCCAAGTCTCCAACCTCTTCTCTCTATAGAAGTCCTTCTGTACCGGAGTCTTTAACCTCTGCTCTCTTATTCGTCCTTCTGCACCCCAGTCTCCAACATCTGCTTTCTCTATAAGTCCTACTGCACCCCAGTCTCCTACCTCTGCTCTCTTTAACAATATTTCTGCACCTCAGTCTTCAACCTCTGCTTTCTGCAAGAGTCCTCCTGCACCCCGTCTCCAACCTCTGCTCTCTGCAACATTCCTTCTGCACCAGAGTCTAAAACCTGTGCTCTCTGTAAAAGTCCTTTTGCACTTCAGTCTCAAACCTCTGCTCTCTATAACGATGCTTTTGCACCCCAGACTCTAACCTCTGCTCTGTGCAATGATCTTTCTGCACCTCAGTCTCCAACTTTTGCTCTCTACAACGATCCTTTTGCACCCCAGTCTCAAACATCTGCACTCTGTAACAGTCCTTCTACAACTCAGTCTCCAACCTCTGCTCTCTGCAACAGTCAATTTGCACCCAAATCTCCAACATCTGCTCTCTTCATCAGTCCTTCTATACCCCAGTCTCCAACCTGTGCTCTCTTAAACAGTCCTTCTCCACCCCACTCTCCAACCTCTGCTCTCTGTAACAGTCTTTCTGCACCTAAGTCTCCAAACTCTGCTCTCTGAAAGAATCTTCTGCAACCCAATCTTCAAACTTTGATCTCTGTAACAGTTTTAATGCTCCCCAGTACCAAACTCTGCTCTCTTTAAGAGGCCTTCTGCACCGCAGTCATCAACCTCTGCTCTCTGTAACAATCCTTCTGCACATTAGTCTTTATCCTCTGCTCTCAGCAACGGTCCTTATGCATCCCAGTCTTCAACATCTGTTCTCGGCAACAGTCTTTCTGCACCACAGTCTGCATCACCTGCTCTCTGTAAGAGTTCTTCTGTACTGCAGTCTGCAAACTCTGCTCTCTGTTACGGTCCTTCTGGACCCCAGTATCTCACCTCTGCTTTCGGTATCAGTCTTTCTGCACACCAGTCTCCAACCTCTGCTCTCTCTAACATTCCTTCTGAACCTCAGTCTCCAATCTCTGCTCTCTGTGTCAGTCTTTCTGCACCCCTGTTTCCAAACTCTTCTCTCTGAAACAATCCTTCTACACCTCAGTATTCAAAAACTGCTTTCTGCAACAGTCCTTCTACACACCAGTCTCCAAACTCTGCTCTCTGGAACAGTCTTTCTATACCCCAGTCTCCATAATCTGCTCTCTGCAACGATCCTTCTGCACCTCAGTCTCCAATGTCTGCTCTGCAACAATCTCTTTACAACAAAGTCTCCAAACTCTGCTCTCTGGAAGATCCTTCTGTACCCCAGTTTCCAAATTCTGCTCTATGTAACATTCCTTCTGCAACCCAGTCTCTAACCTCTGCTCTCTGCAATGGTCCTTCTGCACCCCAGTCTTCAACCTTATTCTCAAAAACGTTCTTCTGTACCACAGTCTTCAACCACTGTTCTCTGTAAGGGTCCTTCTTCACCCCAGTCTCCAAACTCTACTTTCTGTATCAGTGCTTCTGCACCACAGTCTTCAAACTCTGCTCTCTGTAACAGTCCGTCTGCACCTGACTCTGCAACCTCTGCTCTCTGCAACAATTCTTCTTCACGCCAGACTTCCACCTCTGCTCTCTGTAACAGTTCTTCTGTACTGCAGTCTCCAACCTCTGCTCTCTGTAACGGTCCTTCTGCACCCGAGTCTTTAAACTCTGCGTTATGTATCAGTCATTCTGCACCCCAGTCTCCAAACTCTGCTACCTGTAACAGTCTTTCTGCACCTCAGACTCCAACCTCTGTTCTCTGCAACATTCCTACTGCACCTCAATCTCCAACCTCTGCTCTCAGCAACAGTCCTTATGAACCTCAGTGTCCAAATTCTGCTCTCTGTAAGATCCTTCTGAAACCTAGTTTCCAACCTCTGCTTTCTGCAATGGTCCTTCTGCACCCTAGTCTTCAATCTCTGATCTCTACAATAGTTACTCTGCATCCCAGTCTAAAACCTCTGCTCTCTGTAACAGTTCTTCTGTACTGTAGTCTCCAAACTCTGTTCGCTGTAAGGGTTTTTCTGCACCACATTCTCCAACCTCTGCTTTCTATATCAGTCTTTTTGCACCACATTCTCGAAATTCTGCTGTCTGTATGAGTCCTTCTGCACCTAAAAGTGAAACCCCTGCTCTCTGCAGTAGTCTATATGCACCCGAGTCTCTAATTTCTGCTCTCTGCAACATTCCTTCTGCACCCCAGTCTCCAACCTCTGCTTTCTGCAATGGTTCTTCTGCACCTCAGTTCAAACCTTTGTTCTCTGCAACAGTCCTTCTACACCCCAGTCTCCATACTCTTCTCCCACCACCGATCCTTCTGCACCCAAGTCTCCAAAATCTGCTCTCTGCAACAGTCCTTCAGCACCACAGTCTCCAACCTCTGCTTTCTGTATCAGTCCTTCTGCACCCCAGTAACCAACCTCTGCTCCCTTTACAGTCCTTCTTCACCTCAGTCTCCAAACTCTGCTTTCTGCAATCGTCCTTCTGCACCCCAGTCTCCAACTTCTGCTCTCTGCAACGATCCTTCTGCACCCTAGTCTCAATCCTCTGCTCGCTGCAACAGTCCATCTGAACCCCAATCTCCAACATCTGCTCTCTCCAACAGTTCTTCTGTACCTCAGTCTTAAAACTCTGCTCTCTGCAATAATCCTTCTGCACCCCAGTCTCCAACTTCTGCTCTCTTTTACAGTCCTTCTGTACCTCAGTCTCCAACCTCTGCTCTATGCAACAGTCTTTCTGCACTCAAGTCTCCAACATTTGCTCTCTGAAACAATTCCTCTACACCCCAGTTTCCAACCTGTGCTCTCTGCAACAGTATTTCTAGACCCCAGTCTCCATACTCTGCTCCCACCAACGTTCGTTCTGCACCCCAGTCTCCAACGTCTGCTCTCTGAAAAAGTTTGTCTACACCGCAGTCTCCAAATTCTGTTCTCTGAAACAGACCTTCTACACCCCAGTCTCAATACTCTACTCCCCCCAACGATCCTTCAGCACCCCAGTCTCCAACCTCTGGTCTCTACATCAGTTCTTTTGCACCCCAGTCTCCAACTTCTGCTCTCTGTAACAGTTCTTCTGTACCGCAGTCTCAAACCGCTGTTATCTGTAAGGGTCCTTATGCACCCCAGTATCCAACCTCTGCTTTCTGTATCAGTCGTTTTGCACCACAGTTTCAAAACTCTGCCCTCGGTAACAGTCTTTTTGCAACTCCATCTGCAACCTTTTCTCTCTGCAGCAGTCCTCTGCACCCCAGTCTCCATCCTCTGCTCAATGTAACAGTCCTTCTGTACCTCAGTTTCCGATCTCTGCTCTATGCAACAGTCCTTCTGCACCCAAGTCTCCAAAATCTGCTCTCTGAAACAGTCCTTCTCCATCCCAGTCTCCAACCTCGGCTCTCTATAACAGTCCTTCTGTACTGCATTCTCCAACCTCTGCTCTCTGTAAGGGTACTTATACACCCGAGTCTCCAACCTCTGCTTTATGTATCAGTCCTTCTGCACCCCATTCTCCAACCTGTTCTCTGTGTAACTGTCCCTCTGCACCTTAGTCTCCAACCTCTGCTCTCTACTACAGTCTTTCTAGACCCGAGTCTCCATCCTCTGTTCTCTGCAACAATCCTTCTGCACCTCAGTCTCCAACCTCTGCTCTCTGCAAGGGTCTTTCTGCACCTGAGTCTCCAACCTCTACTCTCTGTAACAGTGCTTCTACACCTCAGTCTCCAACCTCTGCTCTATGTAAGATCTTTCTGCAACCCAGTCTCCAAACTCTGCTTTCTGTAACAGTTTTTCAGGACCTCACTCTCCAAACTCTGCTCTCTGTAAAAGACCTTCTGCACCCCAGTCTCCAACCTCTGCTCTCTGTATCAGTCCTTCTGCACCCCATGTCCAACCTCTGATCTCAGCAACTATCCCTCTGCACCCTAGTCTCCAACCCCTGCTTGCTGCAACAGTCCTTGTGCACCCGAATCTCCAACATCTGCTCTCTGCAATAGTTCTTCTGTACCTCAGTCTGAAAACTCTGATTTCTGCAATATTCCTTCTGCACCCGAGTCTCCAACCTCTGCTCTGCGTAACAGTCCTTCTACACCTCAGTCTTCAACTTCTGCTCTGTATCAGTCCTGCACCCCTGTCTCCCAAATCTGCTCTTTGTAACAGTCCTTCTTCAGCACAGTCTTCAACCTCTGCTCTGTGTAAAAGTGTTCCTGCACCCCAGTGTCCAAAGTCTGCTATCTGCAAGGATCCTTCTGAATCCCAGTCTCCAACATCTGCTCTCTGCAACAATCCTTCTGCACCCAAGTTTCCAACATCTGATCTCTGCAACAGTCCTTCTGTACCTCAGTCTCCAAACTCTGCTCCACGTAAGATCCTTCTGCAACCTAATCTCTAAACTCTGCTTTCTGCAACATTCCTTCTGCACCCCAGTCTCTAACTAGTGCTCTCTGTAAAAGTCCTTCTGCACTGCAGTCTCCCACTTCTTCTCTCTGCATCGATCCTTCTGCAGCCCAGTCTCCACCTCTGCTCTCGTCAACGATTCTTCTGCAACTCAGTCTCCAACTTCTGCTCTCTTCAACTATCCTTCTGCACCCCAGTCTCCAACCTCTGCTCTCTGTAACTGTTTTTCTGCACCTAAGAATCCAACTTCTGCTATCTGAACCCGTCCTTCTGAACCCCTGTCTCCAACCTCTGCTCTCTGCAACGATCCTTATGCACCCCAGTCTCCAACATCTGCTCTCTGCAACAATCCTTCTCCAACACAGTCTACAAACTCTGCTTTCTTCAATGGTCCTGCTGTAACCCAGTCTCCAACATCTGTTCTCTGCATCAGTCCTTCTACTCCCCAGTCTCCAAACTCCACTCTCTGTAACAGTCCTTCTGTACCGCAGTCTCCAACCTCTGTTCTCTTTAACGGTCCTTCTGCACCCCAGTCTCAAACCTCTGCTTTCTGTATAAGTCCTTCTGAACCACGGATTCCAACCTCTGCTCTTTGTAACAGTTCTTCTGCACCTCTGTCTGCAACCTCCTAACTCTGCAACCTTACTTTTGCACCCCATTCTCTAACATCTGCTCTCTGTAAAAGTCCTTCTGCACCCCATTCTCTAACCTCTGCTCTCTGCAACAGTTCTTCTGTACCACACCAGTCTCCAACCTCTGCTCTCTGTAACGATCCTTCTGCACCCCAGTCTCAACATCTGCTTTCTGTATCAGTAATTCTGCACCCCAGTCTCCAAAGTTTGCTCTCTGTAACATTCTTTCTGCACCTCAGTCTCCAACATCTGCTCTCTGCGACAGTTCTTCTGCACCCCAGTCTCCAACATCTGCACTCTGAAACGTTTTTCTATAAACTATTCTTCCACCTCTGCTCTCTGTAACAGTCGTCCTTTATTGCAGTCTCCGAACACTGCTCTCTGCAAACGGTCCTTCTGCACCCTAGTCTCCAACCTCTGCTTTCTGTATCAGTCTTTCTGAACACCAGTCTCCAACCTCTGCTCTCTGTAACAGTCCTTCTGCAACTCAGTCTCCAAATTCTGCTCTCTGCATCAGTCCTTCTTCACCCAAGTCTCCAACACCTGCTCCCTGCAAAGGTCCTTCTTGACCCCATTCTCCAAACTCTGCTAGCTGCAACAGTCCTTCGGCACCCCAGAATCCAACCTCTGCTCTCTGTAACAATCCTTCTTAAACTCTGTCTCCAACTCTGCTCTCTGCAATGGTCCTTCTGCACCTCTGTTTCCAAACTCTACTCTCTGTAACAGTCCTTCTGCACCTCAGTCTCCAACCTCTGCTCTCTGTAGGATCCTTCTGCAACCCAGTCTCCAAACTCTGCCCTCTGTAACAGTCGTTCTGCATCCCTTCACAAAACTCTGATCTCTGTAACAGGCCTTCTGCACCACAGTCTTTAACCTCTGTTTTTTGTAACAGTCCTTCTGCACCCCAGTCTCAAAACTCTGCTCTCTACAAAGATCTTTCTGCACCCCAGTCTCCAACATCTGTAATCTCCAACAGTCCTTCTGCACCTCAGTCTGAAAACTCGGTTCTCTGCAATGATCTTTCTGCACCCCAGTCTCCAAAATCTGCTCTCTCTAATAGTCCTGTTCAACCTCAGTCTCCAAACTTTGCCCTCTGTAAGATCCTTCTGCAACCCTGTCTCCAAACTCTGCTCTCTATAAGAGTCCTTCTGCATCCCAGTCGCCAACCTCTGCTCTCTGCAAAAGTCCTTCTGTACATCTGTCTGAAAACTCTGCTCTATGCAAGGATTCTTGTGCACCATAGTCTCTAAACTCTGCTTTCTGAAACTCTTAGTTTGCAACTCAGTCTCCAACGTCTGCTCTCTGTAAGAGTCCTTCTGGACCCGAGTCTCTATCCTCTGCAATCTGTAAGAGCCTTCTACACCCCAGTTTCCTAACTCTGCTCTCTGTAAAATTCCTTTTTCACCCCAGTGTCTAACCTCTGCTCTCTGCAACGGTCCTTGTCACGACAGTCTCCAACGTCTTTTCTCGGTAACAGTCCTTCTTCACCCCAGTCTCCAAACTCTGCTCTGGATATCATTTCTTCTGCACCTCAGTCTCCAACCTCTGCTTTATGTAAGATCTTTCTGCAACCCAGTCTCCAAACTCTGCTCACTGTAACAGTCCTTCTGCACCCCAGTCTCAAACCTCTGCTCTGTGCAACAGTTCATCTGCACCGCAGTTTCCAACCTCTTCTCTCTGAAAGATCCTTCTGCACCCCAGTGTCCTAACTCTGATCTCCATAACAGTCCTTTTTTACCCCAGTCTGACACCTCTGCTCACCATAACAATCCTTCTGAACCTCAGTCTCCAACATCTGCTCTCTGCAACGGTCCTTCTGCACGCCATTCTGAAACCTCTGTTGTCTGCAAGAGTCCTTCAGCATGTCAGTCTCCAACCTCTGCTCTCTGCAAAAATCCTTCTGCATCCCAGTCTCCAACCATTGCTTTCGGTAACATTTCTTCTGCACCTCAGTCTCCAACCTCTGCACTATGTAAGATACTTCTGCCACCCAGTCTCCAATCTCTGCTCTCTGTAACAGTCCTTTTGCACCCCAGTCTCCAACCTCTGCTCTGTGCAAAAGTTCCTCTGCACCCCACTCTTCAACCTTTGCTCTCTGTAAGATCCTTCTGCACCCCAATCTCCAAACTCTGATGTCTGTATCAGTTTTTTTTCACCCCAGTCTCCAACCTCTGCTTCCTGCAACAATCCTTCTGAACCTTAGTCTACCAACTTCAGCTCTCTGCAACAGTTATTCTGCACCCCAGTCTTTAAGATTTACTCTCTGAAACAGTCCTTCTGCATCCCATTCTCCGACCTCTGCACTCTGCAACAGTCCTTCTGTACTGCAGTCTCCAACCTCTGCTCTCTGTAAGGTTCATTCTGGACCCAAGTCTCCAACCTCTGCTTTCTGTATAAGTCCTTCTGCACCCAAGTCTCCAAACTCTGCTCTCTGTAACTGACATTCTGCATCTCAGTCTTTAACATCTGCTCTCTGTAACAGTCCTTCTGCACCCCAATCTCCACACTCTGCTCTCTGCAACAGTCCTTCTACACTCCAGTCTTCAACCTCTGCTCTGTGTAACAGTCCCTCTACAACACAGTTTCCAATTACTGCTCTCAACAATGATCCTTCTGCATCCCAGTCTCTAACATCTGCTCTCTGCAACCTTCCTTCTGCACCCTAGTCTCCAATCTCTGCTCTCTGCAACGATCGTTCTGCACACCAGTCTCCAACCTCTGCTCTCTGCAATAATCCTATTGCACCCCAGTCGCCCACCTCTGCTCTCTGTAACAATCCTTCTGCACCGCATTCTCCAAACTCTGCTCTAGGTAATATTCTTCTGCAACGCAGGCTCCAAACTCTGCTCTCTGTAACAGCCCTTTTGTACCCAGTCTCCAAACTCTGCTCTCTGTAACAGCCTTCTGCACCCCAGTCTCCTTACTCTGCTCTCTGCATCAGTCCTTCTGCACCCCAGTATGCAAACTCTGCTATCTTTAACAGTCTTACTGCATCTCAGTCTCCTACCTCTACTCTCTGCAACAGTTCTTCTGCACACAAGTCTCCAACGTCTTCACTCTGAAACAGTTCTTCTCCTCTCCAGTTTCCAACATTTGCTCTCTGTAACAGTCCTCCTGTATTGCAGTCTCTAAACACTGCTGTCTGTAATGGTCCTTCTGCAACTCAGTCCCCAACATCTGCTTTCTGTATCAGTCCTTCTGCACCCCAGTCTTTAACCTCTGCTATCTGCAACAGTCTACTACTCCTCAATCTCTAAATTCTACTCTCTGCAAAAGTCCTTCTGCACCCATGTCTTCAAAACCTGCTTTCTGCAACAGTCCTACTTCACCCCAGTTTCTAACCTCTGCTATCTGCAACAGTCCTTCTGCAAACCAGTCACCAAACTCTGCTCTCTGTAACAGTCCTTCTGCACCTCAGTCTCCAAATTATGCTCTCTGCAACAGTCCTTCTGCACCCGAGTCTCCAAGCTGTGCTCTCTGCAACAGTTCTTCTACACTCCAGTCTTGAACCTCTGCTCTGTTTAACAGTTCTTCTGCACCCCAGTCTTTAACCTCTGCTCTCTGTAACAGTCCTTCTGCACAATATTCTCCAAACTCTGCTCTCTGTTACAGTCTTTGTATACCGCAGTCCCCAAACTCTGGTCTCTGTAGCGGTCCCTCTGCACCCCAATTTCCAACCACTGCATTCTGTAACAGTCTTTCTGCACCTCATTCACCAAACTCTGCTCTCTGTTACCGTCCTTCTGCACCTCAGTCTCCATCCTCTGCTCTCTGTAACAGTCCTTCTGCACCTCAGTCTGAAACCTCTGCTCTCTTCACGATCCTTCTGCACCCCAGTTTCCAACCACTGCTCTTTGTAACATTCGTCCTGCACCTCAGTCACAAACCTCTGCTCTCTGTAAGATATTTCTGCAACCCAGCCTCAAAAGTCTGCTCTGTATAACAGTCCTTCTGCAACCCAGTCTCCAACCTGTTCTCTCTGTAGCAGGCATTCTGCAACCCAGTCTATAAACTCTGCTCTCTGAAACAGTCCTTCTGCACGCCAGTCTCCAACCTCTGCTCTCTTTAAGAATCCTTCTGCACCCCAGGCTCCCATCTCAGCTTTCTGTATCATAATTCTTCAAACCAATCTCCAACGTCTTCTCTGTGTAACAGTCCTTCTGCATCTCAGTCTCCAAACTCTGCTCTCTGCAACAGTCCTTCTGCACCCCAGTCTCCAACCTCTGCTTTCTGCAACATTCCTTCTGCACCCCAGGCTTTAACCTGTTCTCTCTGTAACAGTTTTTCTGCACCCCAGTCTCCCACCTGTGCTCTCTGTAATGATTCTTCTGCAGCCCATTCTCCACCTCGGCTCTCTGCAATGATTCTTGTGAAACTCAGTCTCCAACTTCTGCTGTCTTCAACGATCCTTCTGCACCTCACTCTTCAAACTCTGCTCTCTGTAACAGTTTTTCTTAACCTCTGTCTCCAACCTCTGCTCTCTGCAACCGTCCTTCTGCACCCCTGTCTCCAACCTCTGCTCTCTGCAACGATCCTTCTGCACCCCAGTCTCCAACGTATTCTTTCTTTAACACTCTTTCTGCACCCCAGTCTCCAAACTATGTTCCCTGTAAGGTCCTTCTGCACCCCAGTTTCCAAACTCTGCTCTCTGTAACATTCTTCTCCAACCCAGTCTCTAACCTCTGCTTTCTTCAACGGTCCTGCTGCAACCCAGTCTCCAACCTCTGTTCTCTGAAACAGTCCTTCTACTCTTTAATTTCCAATCTCTGCTTTCTGTAACAGTCCTTCTGTACCACAGTCTCCCACTTCTGCACTCTGTAATGGTCCTTCTGCACCCTAGTCTCCAACCTCTGCTTTCTGTATCAGTCTTTCTGCACCACAGTCTCCAAACGTTGCTCTCTGTTACAGTCCTTCTACACCTCAGTCTCCAAACTCTGCTTTCTGTAAGACCTTCTGCAACCAAGTCTCCAAACTCTGCTCTTTGTAACAGTCCTTATGCACCTCAGTCTGTAAACTCTGCTCTCTGCAACGATCCTTGTGAACCCCAGTATCCAAACTCTGCTTTCTGTAATAGTCATTCTGCACCTCAGTCTCCAACTTCTGCTCTCTGCAACAGTTCTTCTGCACCCCAGTTTTCAACATCTACTCTCTGAAACAGTCCTTTTACACCCCTGTCCAAATGCAGAAGAATGAGACCTGAACTATTGCTAACCCTGCAAAAAATCAACACAAAATGCATTAAAGACCCAGGCACTAGATCAGAAATTATGCAGTTTCTAGGAAAAAACAAAGTCAATACTCCAACCTACAGGAAGAGGCAATGACTTTATCAATAGGATGCCAAAGCTCAGGAGATAACACCAAAAGTTAGCTAATAGGATGGCATCAAATTAAGAAGGTTCTGCACAGCAAAGGAGACAATTAGAATATGAAGAGAGAACCTACAGAAAGGGAGAAAATCTTTATGAGGTGCTCTACTAAAATAGGATGAATATTTAGAATATTAATAAAGAACTCAAAAACCTTAACATCAAACCCACAATTATTAAATAACCCAATTGTCAAATAACCCAATAACCAAAACGGAAACTAAATGAACTAAACAGACACATCTTAGAAGAAAAAATGTGAGTGGCCAACAAATATATGAAAATACTTGCAAGTCAAGACTACCCTGAAATTTCATCTCACTTCAGTGACAAAGGCAACCACCAAGAATACAAACAGAAATGAGTGTGACAAGGAGAAAATTGAAGAGAAAGGAGCACTCTCACCCTGTTGGTGGGCATGTAAATCAGCACAACGACCACGGAAATCGGGATGGAGGCTCCTCAGGAGTAGCCATTGACCACCCTGCGACCCAGCTCTACCTCTGCTTGGTATTTGTCACAGCGGATCAAAGTCATCATACTATAATGACACATACATGCCCATGAAGCAGCCGAGGTGACATCAGTGGACGAATGGATAAAGAACATCTGGTATATGCACACTGGAATTTCATTCAGCCATAAAGAAGAACGAAATTATTTCATGCTGGAAGATGGATGGATCTTCAGAACATTAAGGGAAATAAGCAACTCAGAAAGTTAAGGGCCATATGTTTTTCCTCTGTTAAAGCTAGAGGGGGAAAAGGAAGGAAAGTTGGGAAGAGAGTCTCATCATGAAAGTTGAAGGAAGATCAGTAGAGTCAAGGCACCAGGGGAGGAGATGAGGAAAATGGAAATATTGGAATGATATTGGCCAAAGTTCACGGTTATTTTGTGTGCATGTTCAAATATGTGTCAGCAAATCTCACCATTATGGACCACTACAATGCACAAATGAAGTGTGAAAAGAAGAGTTTCACATTACATGGGACAGGCACTATTCTAGGAGGGTGCCCATTTTTTCCCGTCTATAAATACCACGATCATTTACCACTGTCTAAAATCTCTACAGATTCAAATGTTCTGATCACTGCTCCACCACATTGCCTCTTCTACTTCAAGGTCCCCTTATTCTCACTGAAATCATGGAGCCCGTTTCAACGATGCCATCTGTTAATGTCTTTCCAGGCTGCCGAGGACAGCGGCTGCGGGTTTCACAAGGATCTGGTGCTGCCTTCTGAACGCATGTCCACCAGGCCTTGGCGAAGTCTGGTGCTCCAGGCCCTCATCCAGATCCAGCTGTGAGGCCAGGGAAGGGGTCACATAACACGTCATCCAACACCTTATTTATTTCTGATAACCATCCTCTCCATTATTCCAGGATCATATTGGTCATTGAACTTAAGCAAACACTGAGTCTAGATTTTAGTCCATCAACCAAAGAGAGTCTAATAGCCACTCCTCATGGCTCAGGAAAATCTTTGGCCCTAACATTTCTGGTGATTACGTCCCTGTGACTGCATTCAAGATGATCCAGCAATATGTCCTGACTTCTTTGGTCTAGAAGACTCAAACAGATTATATATTCTTATCTTATATATCCTTAAGGCTCCTAATTACAAAATACAGTAAAATATTTACCTTTTATTTTGGTGTGACCCTTATACTCTACTGGGCTATATTTTATACTCTTACCTGAGGCGTTCTAGGATCAGACCCCAATTAAGAGTCTGGTGACAATGTGGGATGATGGATGAGCATCTTAAAGACAATTGGGCTGGGGATGTGGCTCAAGCAGTAGTGTGCTTGCCTGGCACGCGTACGGCCCGGTTTCGATCCTCAGCACCACATACCAACAAAGATGTTGTGTCCACCGAGAACTAGAAAATGAATATTAAAAATTTTCTCTCTCTCTCTCTCTCTCTCTCTCTCTCTCTCTCTCCCTCCCTCTCTCTCTCTCTCTCTCTCTCTCCCCTCTCCTCTCTTCTCCTCTCCTCTCCTCTTTCACTCTCTCTTAAAAAAAAAAAGATAACCTCCCTGGTATAGTCATTATACGGTCTTCAATTTAGGGAAAGCTAGTCTCCTTCGGGGAGGAGGGGCTGCTTCTGAGAGCAAAGAGGGTTAATGGAGATTTCAAGGTTCAAGGCTCTGAGATTTGTCTAATTCCACTGGTATATTGCCATTCTAATTAACAGGGTCTCAATCATTCCCCCATTAATGTCCTAATTGTCATAAGAGAGACCTGGAGAAATTGTGGATTTATAATTTTCTTTGTACTTCTGCAATTTGGAGAATTGGATGTTTTATTCTGATATTAACCTTTATCAGTTTCCAGAGAGAAAATATTTCTGATGATCTGAACCTGACTTGAAGGAGGAATATAATTCTTGAACCTATCATTTTCTTTCTGTAAGTCTCCCACTCTAGTCAGTAACAGCAGTCTGTAGTCATGTTGTAATGTTCATTCCCACCCTGAAGGTCGATGGTGTTATTCCAAAGCTCAGTTTTCCATAGACATTTGATTTCAGGCCACGATAACTTAAAGTCTCTGTTGGGTCATTGCACACCAGGAATTATCAGGTCTCCTTTCCCATGGGCTGTGACATCATCAACATATTCAATTCCCTCAGGTCAGACATCCAACCTACCTCCTCAGATCTGTTATCTAGAACCATCTCTGATGTAAACCACTATTGTGGTCAGTGCCACCGTGATCAGGTAGAGATGAAGAACGACTCTTGATGTCTTAGGGTAGTGGAAGTTGACACAGAAAAAAGTTATAAAATGGTTGGGAGATCTGGAAGAAAAAAAGAAAATAGGGCAGGTGACACCACCCCATATATGGAAACCGTAACTTCCCTGGAAAGAGACGCTCATTCCACGATACTGTGACCCACATTCAGGAACAGCTGTCTAGGAGCCTGCACACACAGCTCCTGGCAAAAAGGAGATTACTTCCTGCCTCTACAGGGCTGGTTTGCTGCTGCTGCTATGGGATCCAAAAGAACCTGCTTTCTTCCTTTCCTTTTATCCTCTCTGCCTAGTGTTTGGCTGATCTTGAAAGAATCTTATAAAATGGAGGCCTGCAGGCAGGGGAGTGTGGGAAACGAGGTTCTCATACTTTCTGTCCCTCTGGTGTGGGGAGAACACAGAAGGACAGAGATGGTGCTGAACACCCACACAAGGTATATGACACACTTGAACCTGAAAGTGGGAAAAGGGTGTTTGTGAAAAGAGAGGAGAGAAAGGAGTTTCAGAGATTTTAAAAGCGGGAGTTGGAGTTGAAGCTCCAGATACAGACTCTCTAACCAGGTTCCTACATTCCCTGGGAGGCATCTTTTTTCAGATGACTGTATACTCCAGTTTGAAGATTGGTCTAGACTTTGATTATGCAAAGGGATGCACATCCTCCAGCCAGCTTCCTCAGGGCACTCTGGACCTCATTGCTTCTCAGGCTGTGAATTATGGGGCTCAACAGGGGGCTCACCACACAGAAGAGCACAGAGACCAGGGTGTCCGTGTCCAGCCTTCTCTGGGCCTGTCATAGTGGAAGTTGTCTGTTCCATAGAAGACCACCATGAAAGTGAGGGGGGGACACACAGGTGGAGAAGGCCTTCCTCCTGCCCTGGGAAGAGGGAATCCCCAGGATGGCCGCCATGATGAGTGCATAGGAGCCTGCAGTGAAGAGGCAGAGGCTCAGGCCCATGGTGCCACTGACCACATGGAGGGCAGACTCGTTGACAGAGGTGTCTTAGCAGGAGAGCTTCAGGAGCATTGGGGTGTCACAAAGAAAGTGGCTGAACTGGTGGGGCCCACACCGAGTGAGTGTGATGGCCAGCACCGTGTGTGTGACCAAATTCACCAGCCCACACAGCCAGAACCCAGTCACCAGGCCAACACAGACCTTCACACTCATGATTACTGGGTACTGAGGAGGACGGCAGGTGGCCACACAGCACTCAAACTGCCACACAGTCAGTAAGAAGCCTTCTGTGCCAGCACTTGTCACCAAGAAGAAGATCTGGGAAAGGCAGCCCTCATAAGAAATGGCCTTCCTCTCCCAGAAGAAGTTCACCAGCAGTACTGGGAGGGTGGTGGATGTGTAGCAGACGTCCAAGAAGCTCAAATTGCTGAGGAAAAAGTACATTAGAGTGTGGAGAGCAGGACTGACCCTGGTGGCCACTATTATGAGCATGTTCCCCAGGAGAGTCGTCAGGTAAATGACCAGAAAGAGCAGAAAGAACCAGCCCTGTAGGTTGGAGTGGTTGGAATATCCCAAGATTATGAATTCAGTGACAAATGATTGATTGCTCATTTCCAATGGTATCATAGCTTCAAAAAAGATAAAAAGAGACTATGACGAGAATAGACTGAGAGCACCCCAAAAAGGGTTGTTAATCTGCAGCCACATTGCAAATAATATTGTATACAGAGATGCCTGGACTCTGGAAAGAGACATATAGGAGTGACTTTAGAGAGAGCATAACGTTTCACAGACTTTTGCATAGGTGCTCTTTTGTAAGAATAAATGGAGACTTGGTCAAAATGCACAACCAGCTATCAACCCCTGTGTCTCATTGAATCTGCAGTATCTCCCTCCTAACACTGTGCTTCACTGTGATGAATTTTTTTTGTATGTCTGTTATTTCAAGTAATAAGTTTCATTGTGGAAAAATGAAGAAAATGCAGAAAGTTATTCAGAAGAATAGAACAGGTCACAAAATCAAAGCTCTCTTTGCATTCAACCCATTCTACATCTATCTATCTTTAAAATATCCAAAGCAAAATTTCCCAATATTGTTGTACTCTATTTAGTTGTTTGCCTTGTAATATTGATTTCCTAACATGAAATTAAGTTAATATCTCCCTTTTTATTGAACATAGAAACCTTCCATTCCATTTACTATCATAAATATTGGAATAGAAGCTTTCATACATATATATCTGTAATTATCTCTGATTATTTCTTAAAAGTAAAATTATAAGTCACCTGCTTTTAAATACATTGATCTATTTTTTTTCAGTAGAAACTTTTATTTTTTTAAGTTTTATAAGATACAACAAATTTTGAGAAATGATATATACTTAGGTATTTTTCTTTTTTTGTATTATAAGATTTACCTCACCAAACATTACATTTCCTGAAAAAAAAATGATTGATACAATTACTGATTTTCTATCATGTTACCCATGCTAATCCGTGATCCATTGTTTTCAACTAAAATTTCTGTGTCTTTTTCAATCTTAAATGAAAAATATTATAGTAAAACAGTAGGCTCTTGGTCCAGATAGATGTGGATTGAAATCCATCTGTTGTTTACTAGATGTTGTTTTTAAAAATGTCAGCTCATCTCTATTCTTCAGATTGTTTTTTGCTTAGGATATTAATGATGTCTATTTCAAAACTGCTGAAAATGTTTTGAGATAATATAAGCTATATGGCTGGCACATTACATTTACTGAATGCTTTTATCAAGTTAGAAAATGTCTATCCATTTTTTACTAGTATTTTTTTTTTTTGGTGTATGTGTGCAGGGTTTTGAATTCAGAGCCTTATGCATACTAAGCATGCACTCTACCACTGGACTTTGCGCCTAGTTTCATTTAGTTATACTTTTATCATGAATAGATATTGAATTTTCTTATTTTCTCTGCATCTATTGAAATGATATATATTTTTTTCTTATTTAGTTTGTTACTATAGAAATTCGGTTGATTGAATTTTTGAATATTGAATCAGCCTTGCATTCTGGGATTGATCTCAATTGACTTAATGTTATCCTTATTCTATATGGCTGATTTTAGTTTGTTAATATTGTTCCCTGCTTTCTTTTGTGTATTCTATTTTCGCTGTTCTCCAGAGATAATCTATTTCTTGAAGAATTCTCACCTGTATTCTACTGTTATTTTCAGTCAATGCATGTTAGTGGACTAGTGGGAAACAGAGAAGGGATTTCTGATGTTTCCAGGAAGCCCTGCCTTAGGTACTGTAAACTCAGTCACAGGGATATGGCCTTCACAGTGACCCACTTTCTAGCAATATGGCTGAGCCTAGTTCTTATTCCTCCCGACGTTAGACATTTTGGCCTGTACCTTTTCATAGCTGCAAAGGTTTTCCGTTGAGTGTCCTAATGTAACAGTTTCTGTTACTCTTGCCCCTGAAGATTACAGCATTTGTTCTATGTAAAAAAATCAGGAAATGCGTCTGGGAGGAGTTTTGGCTGCTGTTGCTGCTCTTTGTCCCTCCACCTATCCAAGAAATGATACTGTTAAAGACACTTTCTCAGAATACTTCCCTATCTTCCTGGGAGCATTTGGTGGAATCCATGGAGAAAAAGAAAAAAACATCTTATGTCTACAGCCCTCTGGGTCTTTATGCTCTTAAACCAGTCTATACTTAGTCTCTAGCAATCCATTAACTATTTTTTACTTGAGTTTTTTTTTTTTTTATAAATAAACACCTATGTATCTAGTGTGTTCTCCCATAGTTAAAAAAATACCTGGATTATTTTGGTTGCTTATCTCTCCCCAGACTTCGGTTAGTTGTTTGACTTTTAATTTTCATCCCTAATAAAGTCAAGGAAAGTCATTAATTTGCATTTTTTCTGCTCTTTTTGGTTATTATAATGATGAAAACAACATGCTTTCTAGCTATTTCGATAGATACTCAAGGTGAAATTTGAAGTCTAGACACTTAATTTTCAAAAATATTTAGTAATTTCTAATTTAGTTAAATATGTAGTTATTCTATTCAAAACAATCTCATTCCTAGCATATTTCCAAGGAAATTAATGCACAGTTCACAAAAATTCTTGTGTAAAAATTCATAATAACTCAAACAAATATTATGCCTTCAGCAGAAGGACAGAAGACAAATAACGGTTTATCATGCAGTGGAATAATGAAGTTACTTTAGAAACACAAATACTGAAACATTAATAACATTGACAAATCTAAAAAAAAAAATTCTGGGAGAAAGAAGCCAGATACAAAATATATACTGTATGTTTTCTTTAAATAAACTTCAAAAATTAGCAAAACAGCTATAATGGTCAAGTAATAATGGTGGTCTTTTTTTTTTGGAGCTCAGGGGTGATATCAGTTGAAGCATGAAGAAATTTTCTAAAGTGATGGAAATGTTTTATATCCTGATTTTTGGTAGTTCATATATATGTAAAATATTATAAACCTGTACACTTTAGATCTGTGCATTCTTTGAGTACAAATTATAGTTCAATTTTTAAAAATAGCCTTATTTTAAAAAGAAGTAATTAATGGGGAAGAGTGGTACCTGCCTGTAATCCCAGGTACTTGGGAGACTAAGGCAGGAGGATCATAAATTTGAAACTCTGCAAGGACCCCCGCCCCAACTAATTGAAAGGGCTGGGGATATAGCTTCATGGTAGAGTGCCACTAGGTTCAATCTCCAGTACTGCAGTAAGTAAGTAAGTAAGTAAGTAAGTAAGTAAGTAAGTAAGTAAATTGATAAATAGAAGTGAAAGCATTTTTTAAAGATGATTTTTAACTAAGGATTGGTTGGAACTACATCTAAATATTTTTATAGGTCTCTAAGAGATTTAGTATTTTCTCTCAATTTTTGCATTTCTCTACTTCTTTTTTACCACAGTGATAGTCCAGGACATATCACATTTTACAAGTGACATCAGTTGTTTCCTGATGACGATCTGTTTGAAGCAGTGAATGTAATTGGTGGGTGCATTCGGTCTGTATCACAGATACAAAGCCTTGCTCACCATGATGGTGGGTGTGTGCATTTGTGTGTGTTTGTGTGTGTGTGTGTGTGTGTGTGTGTGTTATTGGTTGTGGGATTGGTCTTGACTGAGAACACTGTCTTATAGTTAGTGGGATGGAAAGTTGGAATCTCAGGCAACATTGATGGCAGAAATCTCAAAGAATATAGCAGGAATCTGCCATCTAAGGCTCAGCAAGCTCAGAACACTTGGTTATCCTAATTGCTATAAATGGAAAGACCCTCACTATTGAGCTTCTCTGAGAACTGCATCACACTGGGGCGGGAGAAGGGAGCCCATTTTCATAGAGAAGTACTCTGTTTCTATGGAGACTCCAGCTAGGCTTCAAGGGACTGGTGGGATAGTACCAGTGGATGTTGCTAAGCCCTGGGTCATTCTGAGGAGCCTGCTACTTCAGGAGAGGTGGCAGGGTATCAACCTATGGGGCCGAAACTAGGCTCTGTGAAGTTGTGTCAGGCCTGATTTCTAAGAAAAATACTTGGCAATAGAAACCTCGGAAAACGTCCCACCCCCCACCATGCCATGGGTGAGAGAGCCCAGGTGTGTCTCTGGAAGCAAGGCTTGGGTATGAGCATGGACATCAATGATTGCAGAGTATAAACAATAGGGGACCATAAATCTCTTTCAGGTGAGTGCAGACTGAAAACAGGGACATCTGGAGGGAGATAGACTGGGTTTTAGAAAATCATCAGATCTCTAGGTCTAGAACACGCAGATAGACCCACTCATGGAATTGTGCGTGTGAGTCCAAGGAGCAGGGGTCGATAACTGTGAAACCTGGTTCCCGAAGTTTTAGACACACCTTTTTAGTTCAAAAGAGTGATCTGAGTGCTAAAACAAGATCAAAATGAAGTGGTCTGTATCTGAAGACGTGCTGTATTGAAGGTGGGAGAAAATCTCTGAAGCCCTCATGGAGAAGGAAATGGAGAACTTTAAAGTCCTAGTTGAAGAGGACACGGTAAAGACAGCAAATCAGTTTGGTCAGGCTGGCTCGCTGGTGGGATCACTCAGGAAAACAGGAATATGTGAGGAATAGCAGATGTAGAGGAGGCTTTGGTTGATTTGATTTGAGTAATGTTGAATGTGAGTTATCTGTGGGATAATCACGTGGAAATGCCCTTCACAGACACCCTAGAACTGCAGGTGTGGATTTGGGAGTCATTGTCTTGAAGGCAACTTTTACAGCAAAGGGTGAATATAAAATCCCCCAGGAGAATAGAGAAAGTAGAGAAGGAAATAGAGAAAGTACGGATTCCTGTGATACTTGGTGTTCACGAAAATTGTAGTAAAAGTTTATCCAGAAATGACTAAAAGCACCACAATATCTAGGTTAGTTGTAGGTATCGCTTTCTCTAAATAATTTCCCTAAACAAGCGGTTACCTTATTAGCATTGATTTACAATAAATGAACTTTGAAATGGAGCTGGAATCTACATGTACTTGACATTTCTTACGTTCTTTGTTTTCTCTATCAACTACCTGGATGAACTTCAAGTCATTTAGAAATCAGTGACATGTACTTTCTTTTAACTCCCCATATCAAAAAGATCAATATGACAATCTCTTTTATAGGTAGATATCTAGATGTTTTCAAAAAAAAAATAAAATTCCACATAGAAGGCAGTTCCAGCATATTTTACTATGGGAAATTGGTACATGGTCTGTTCATGTGTAAAAGGGAAAACTAAACGTAAATGTTCAGGGATTTAAAAATACAATCTCTGAAGTTGTGCATACTGCTAATGTAAAGGTCTTAAATATAAAGGTCAGTTCAGGAGGGACAATTTCATGGGGCATTAAAAAAATCTCCCAATGTATATTTATATAATTTTATCTACATATAAGTTTTTCCTTGGTTTTACTGGCTAATTTCTTGTAGGTCACGGGTGTGGGGTAGGGTGAAGGATGATACCCAAACAATTTTCCTTATCCTCTATGCTCTTTATTAATGTAGGCCATTAAATTGAATCATCATCATGGTCACCATTAGAATCCATTATTAACAATCATAACTCATGAATGACACTTTGTGACACAATATGTACTTGCTCCTTAGAATTTATATAATGCAGCATAAGAATTAGATCAACTTAATAGTAAACCCTCTGCTCTGCAATAATAATAACCATAATTATCATAATCATCTAGGGCATATTTCACAGAAAAATAATTTGAGTGTGAGTCTTCTTAGATTGCTTCAATACACATAAATGCCTGAGTTTAAAAACCTTGTTTAATGTAGTTTAAAAGTGGCATGTTTTCTGTAAAAATTAGATTGAATTTCGGATAATCCATTCTATCAAAACTCAGTGCATTTTTTTGAAAAGATGAATTTTTACATACCTGAGTCTAATCAGGATTTTTTAAATTGAGTAACAAATAGAGACACACATTAGATAAAAATACCTAACACTTATTAAATGCCTATAAGACTTTTACATGCATTAACTTATTTGGTTTACACAACAACCTAAAAGATAACCTATTATCCCCATTTTACAGAAAAAAGAATTGAAATTAATGCACAATATATTAATGCAAGTAGGGAAACATCAATGAATCCCTTTAATTTGCATAATGTACATTAATTTGTACAATTAATATGTATTAACATTTATGATTTAAGAAACAAAAAAGAAATTGACTCAGAAAATTTATCATTTAATAACTATTATTTGTAGTGATACTTTGTTACCTAATGATAATGCCATGTATTAGTAAACTGTCTTATTATCTTCAATGCCCAGACATTCTTGTCTTTGGTTCTAATAATTCATTGCCCATGATTAATAGGCTAACACAGCTTTCATTAAAATTCCAAATCTCAGGGCCTTAAGAAGCTTAAAGTATTTAAATTTCAATAGAAAGTTGGTGCTTCAGTTAAGGACAACTAATTTTAAAATCTAAATATAAACAAAATAAAATAAATAAGTCTAGAGTCTTAAAAGAAGAACTTTTTTTTGCTTTGGCAATAAATAAATTGTTTTGCTGACTAACTTCAGGGATTCATTTCCTCAAACAAAAAAAAAAAATGGGCATGACCAAAACGAGTAAGAATGGAGTGATCATGAAAACCCTTATGCACATCAGGGAAACAATGATTCCTATTTGATCTCAATAGAACAAGCAATGATTAAAATTTTTAAATCCAATTTTTATGTTGCCCAGTAAATTTCTTAAAACACACACACACACACACACACACACACACACACAAACACACACACACACACAAACACACACACATTACAAGGTCGATTTATTCAGAAAAATATCTGAATGATTTCAGGTGCTTGTGGCAATGTGAATTTATTACTGTGAAATCTATGAGCTATCTGGCCTGGCCCAGAGTTGTCCACATATTTTTCCATGTGGTGTGGGTGCTTGGAGCCGAAGGAAAGATCAGAGGTCATTGTGCAGAACAGTTGACCTCAGTCAGTGAGTTCCAAGTGTTCCCAGTGATGCTGGTCCAAGGACACACTTTGGGGGAGCCTGGGCTCTTTCACCTAACATGCAGGGATGCCCTTACCCCTAACTGGTAGGTTTAAAATCTTAACAAGTTCACCAGGAAAAAGCCTCCCTCCTGTCTTGGAGATTCAGCACTCAATTCAGCATTTAACATCTCTTTCAGTTCTGTTTTTTTGAGGCTGGGGTGTAGGGGGGCAGTTACCGGAGATTGAACTTAGGGGCTTGACCACTGAGCCACATCCCCAGCCCTATTTTATTTTTGATTTAGAGACAGGGTCTCACTGAGTTTTTTGGTGCCTTGTTTTTGCTGAGGCTGTCTTTGAACTCACTATCCTCCTGCCTCAGCCTCCTAAGCTGCTGGGTTACAGGCGTGCACCACTGTGCCAGGTCTTTCAGTTCTTTTAATTTCACCTGTGTTTCTTCTAGCATAAAGGGGAAAGAAAAGACAAATTATTACCTCTTAAGATATGTCAGAGACTTCTAGCTATAAAATTTTTAAAAATAAAAAATACTCTTTTCCATTTAGGTTTTTAAAATTATTTTTCTTGGTAGTGGTTAGTTTTAATTCAAACTAATTTTGTTCCTATACAGGGTCTAATTTAGTCCTAAGCCAGATCTACTAAGATACCCAAAGAAGATAAGATCTGATCCCTGTCCTGCTGCGCCCCTCCCCTGACTCAGGCAATGCCAAGGCCCTACTGAGGTGGATGGCGCAAGGCATCCATCCTCTGGAGGAGCGCAGTATGTTTCTGGGAATGGGCTGATTTGTTTTTGTATTCATTTAATAAGTATAGTTTTGATTTCTCATATGACCATTATGCATAAAGGAAAATCATAACTTTCCCAATTAATGCAATTACTTCTAAAGCATAGATCTGTTTGCTCTAAATGCAATGATTTAGCTGTGTAGTGTAAATTGTTAATGTCTGAAGAAAAACTCCCTGTATTCCTGTCAAAGAAGTTTTTGAGAAATTAAATTAAAATCTAGAGAAGGAAAATTAATGTTTAGAAGATAGATTAGTGCTTAGTACTGGGCAACTTGTTCTTGTTCCTGTGCACAATGGTTTGTGCTCTTACTTTTGTTTGGTTACATGTAATAACAAATCAACTACTTGCCGTAACCATGGCACCGGTTCTAGTCAGTAAGTCAAGAAAGAATAGTCAAGGTATAGGCCAATAGTTTGGGACATTTGTAACTATTATTAAAAGTTAACTAAGCAGAAACTGCTCAAAGTAAAACTCGAACTGAAAGTACAAATGCTTGCTTATGCATAAGCCAAGATCCATTCTTGTATTCTAATTGTAGCTACGTAATTTTTTGTTTTGTTGGAATAATGATTCCTGTTTTGTAACCCCTAAGTACTGTAAGCCTGCCAAAATGAAAAGTATATATGATCAACTTCACAAGTAAAGATTGTGATCAACACCTTCACTTTGGTGTCTGTGTTGTTTCTCCACCCCCTCTTTCGCCGACTCCTCACCATCAGTTCGTCTCCTGAGACCCCCTGTTGGAGCTGGTCTCCGACACTGTCCTTCAACCAACTTACAATCTAATGGGAAGATGAACTCAATATGTGCAGGAAAATTGGTAACAATTCTATGTAATCTACAAATTATCATTATTTTCCCTTAGTGTTTGCTTTGGCAGCTCTGGGAATGGAGCACTTAATACTTGTCGAAGCCCCTCATTCCATCTTAAATATGCGCTCCTCCAGGTCATAGTTGGGCCTCTCAATTGTGTTCTAAACACTAGGGCAACATCTTGTGTAAATGTGCACTCAGTAAAGGTTTGAAGAATGAAGAAGGTCTGTCAAGTACATCCATGGAGCAGAGTTTTTAAAAGATTCTTTAAAGACGGTACTGTGTGGGACCTAAAGGATCTAACAGAGACTTGACAGAGGCGAGAGGACATTTCTGTTCAGTGGTTCTGGTGCAGATATCTTGCTGAGAAAAATAAAGCCTCTGTGGGCATAAGTGAGGCAGCATAGCCCAGCGGCTTCTGAGGAACTCAGTGTCTCCTGTCTCCTAAACATATCCCTTATGGAGACCATTGGCTCAGTTCCCACAGAACAAGCAGCTCTGCGTCTTTCTTTCCCAATCAGTCATTTCAAAGTCAGGTGACCGAGAATGAAGTCACTTATGAGTGACCCCAAAATATAATATTTCTAAAGGAGGAGGGTTTTGTATGAAGTAGATTACTCACAAGCTTCAGGGACTTATTACAGTTAATAAATTGTTTGCAACTCCCCTCCCCAAGGATCCATGTGTTGTAAGGTAAAGATGAAAACCTCTAGTTAGTGAATGAATACGTTTCTAAACATAACTTCTTCTACAATAATGATTTTTATTTAAACAGATATTTTGGTAGGTCTATTATTATGCTATATTGTATCATAATGGGAATGTGTCCCTGTACTTTTTCCCTAAAAATTATTCCTTTCTGTCCTGCTCATCAAAAGCAGAGGATTAACACTTAGCATTATCTATTGTTTATCATAAGTAATTTTCCACACACATTATCTCACTTAAGGAATTTAGGCATTCCAGGGTTTCTGGTTATGTTTTGGGTTTTCTTCCAGTACTGGAGGCATCATGCTAAATCCCTCAGGTTTTGTGATAACCTCTGAAGTTATTTCTACTCTGGCAATACAAATAGTATTTTGGAAACTTAGACATACATAGAAAATGTGCTATGATAGGTCATTACATAAATGCCATCAAAATGGTAATGAAAATATGTACAATATTCTGTAATATGTTTTTAAGGTGTAGGTATATCCTGATACTGGGATAGTGTTTTTGAAAATTGTGATGGTAACTAAACTACTTAACAGCAACTCTCACAGAGAGGCGTAGATTTCTGGTTTTGGTGTGGCCCTTGCTCCTCTTCATAGTAGCACCTGGGCTACAAAGAAAGCTCTTGGTAAAACTGGCTGTTGGTCTCCATTCACCACAAAACGGACCTGTTATTCTGAAAGTTTCCTGTCCCATATCTGTGGCCTAATGAAGGAGTCAAAATCCTCTGATCTCTCACAATTCATTTTCCTGTGATGGACTTTTATAGAGGTCTGGGGCTGACCTGTTGGGAATATGCATGGAGCCTTTCCTCTGCAGCTGCTCTGGGACTCCTTGGTGTGCAAACACAATTCAAGGGCAACGGCTTGAGTTCAACTGCAAAAATGAAGAGCAGTTAATTTGCTGTTGGATTCATTAATCTCTTGGCAATCACCTGTTCCCAGCATGCAGTGAGAATATCAGCGTCTTCTCTCTTCTGGGATGTGGGTGAGCGAAGTTCAGAGTGAGATTTCTGCTAAGAAGTTTTGGGTGGCTGAAACCTCAAGACTGCCTTTCCTTCCCGCTAGGGAGAGAAGGGGTCAGGGCTGGTGTACACTTATTCGGATGGATTTCACACGGAATATAAAGTTTTTCCTTCATGTTACATACTTTGCCAGATGAACAGATATTAGAAGCCACAATAATAAAAGCATCCTCACTATCTTCAGCTGATCCACTCCTGCTAAAGGCTGATCCATTAAAAAAACCCTGTATGACTTTGTGCCCCTTAATTTTATGGTCCTGCTGCTGATGCTCATGACCTGGTGAAGAAATTGTTTGCTATGGAATTTAAAAGTAGGGGAAAAAAAGAGTCATCAAACAGCTCTTTCGGGCACAGATGGAGAAAAGACAACAAGCTTGAAAGTCTTGTAGTATTTTACCGCACAAAAATAAAAATAAAAGTATTAGATAAAGAGTTAAGTCTCTAAAACTTAAAATTTCCCATAATACAATGGGGTTTTTCTCATGCTTAGGAGAGATACATTAACAGTACTCCTAAAAGATCTTAGAATGATTAGCCATCAGGGAAAGGCAAAGCTAAAAAACATTTGAGGAAGCACTTCACAAATTCCAGGGTCTTCACAATAAAAGGAATGATAATGATGTGTTGTTAAGGGAGTGAGGAAATCAGAAGCTTTATTCACCACTCTTAATAATAAGGTTAGCTGGTTCCACTGGTCTGAAAATGATCTGGAACTTCTTCAGAAAGTTAAATATGGAGTTAACGATCCATCTCTTCCACCCCTACTTACAATCTCAAGATTAATAAAAAGTTTGTCCACCAATGATTTGTACATGAATGTTCATATAATGTCCATATTATACATAATGTTCATATTATATATACGAATCTTATTTATATTAGTCAAAAAGTGAAAATGACCAGGCAGGTCTGTAATCTAGCTACTCAAGAAGCTGAGGCAGGAGGATCACAAATTCAGGGACAACCTGAGCCAATTTGCAAGACCCTGTCTCAAAACAAAATTTTTAAAAGGGTTGGGCTTTGGCTTAGTGGTAGAACATTGTTTAGTTTGCAGGAGGCTCTGGGTTCAATCTGCAGTATGACACCCACACAGACACAAAGTAAAAATTACTATCCAGTAGGAAATGAACAAATAAATGTGGCATTTTCATAAGATGGAAATCAGTCACAATAAGGAGGAATAAACAAAAATACTAATACAAGCTACAATATAAGTCTGCTCTCTTTAATAGGCCTTCTGCACCCAAGTCTCCAACCTCTGCTCTCTGCAGGGATCCTTCTGCACCCCAGGATCCAACATCTTCTCTCTGCAACAGTCCTTCTGCACCTCAGTCTGAAAACTCTGCTCTCTGCAACAATCATTCTGCACCCAAGTCTCCAACCTCTACTTTCTGTAACAGTCCTTCTGCACCTCAGTCTCCAAACTCTGCTCTCTATAATATCCTTCTGCACACAAGTTTCCAAACTGTGATATCTGTAACAGGCCTTCTGCACCCCACTCTACCAACCTCTGCTCCATGCAAGAAACTTTCTGCACTCCAGTCTCCAAGTTCTGCTCTCTAAAAGAGTCCTTCTGCACACCACTCTCGAAAATTTGCTCTCTGCAAAAGTTTTTCTGCACCTATGTCTGAAAACTCTGCTCTCTGCAACAATCATTCTGCAACCAAGTCTCCAAACTCTGCTCTCTGTAACAGTCCTTCTGCACCTCAGTCTCCAAACTCTGCTCTCTATAATATCCTTCTGCACACCAGTCTACAAACTTTGATATCTGTAACAGTCCTTCTGCAACACAGTCTCCAACCTCTGCTCTGTGTAACAGGCCTTCAGCACCCCAGTCTCCAACCTCTGCTCTCTGTAACACACCTTCTTCACCCCAGTCTCCAACCTTTTTTCTGGAATGATCATTCTGCACCTCAGTCTCCAACCTCTGCTCTCTGCAACAGTCAACCTGCACCTCAGTCTCCAAACTCTTCTCTCTGTAAAATCCTTCTGGACGAAGTCTCCAAAATATAATCTCTGTAACAGTTCTTCTGCAACCCAGTATCCAACCTCTGATCTCTGTAACAAAACTTCTTCACCCCAGTCTCCGACCTCTGCTCTCTGTAACAGTCCTTCTATACATCAGTCTCCAATCTCTGCTCTCTGTAATGGTCCTTCAGCACCCCGGTCTCCAAACTCTGCTTTGTGTATCAGTCGTTCTGCTACCCAGTCTCCAAACTCTGCTCTCTGTAACAGTCCTTCTGCACCTCAGTGTCCAAACTCTGCTCTCTGTAATAGTCCCTGTACACCCCATTCACAAATCTATGCTTTCTGCAACATTTTTTCTGCACCCCATATCCAACCTATGCTCTCTGTAACTGTCCTTTTGCACCCCAGTCTCCAACCTCTGCTCCCTGCAACAATCATTCTCCACCCAATTCTTCAAGTTCTAATCTCTGAAACACTCCTTCTGCAACCCAGTCTCGAACATCTGCTCTCTGCAACAGTCCTTCTGCACCTCAGTCTGAAAACTCTGCTCTCTGCAACAATCATTCTGCACCCCAGTCTCCAAACTCTGCTCTCTGTAACAGTCCTTCTGCACCTCAGTCTCCAAATTCTGCTCTCTAAAATATCCTTCTGCACACCAGTCTCCAAACTGTGATATCTGTAACAGGCCTTCTGCAACCCAGTCTCCAACCTCTGCTCCCTGCAAGAATCTTTCTGCACTCCAGTCTCCATGTTCTGCTCTCTGAAAGAGTCCTTCTGCACCCCACTCTCAAACATCTGATCTCTGCAACAGTCCTTCTGCACCGAAGTCTGAAAACTCTGCTCTCTGCAACAATCATTCTGCAACACAGTCTCCAAACTCTGTTCTCTGTAACAATCCTTCTTCACCTCAGTCTCCAAACTCTGCTCTCTATAATATCCTTCTGCAACCCAGTCTATAAACTGTGCTATCTATAACAGTCCTTCTGCACCCCAGTCTCTAAAATCTGCTCTCTGTAACAGGCCTTCAGCACCCCAGGCTCCAACCTCTGCTCTCTGTAACAGGCCTTCTTCACCCAAGTATCCAAACTTTTCTCTCTAAAACGACCATTCTGCACCTCAGTCTCCAACCTCTGCTATATGCAACAGTCATTCTGCCATCAGTCTCCATAGTCTGCTCTTTCTAAGATCCCTCTACACCCCAGTCTCCAAACTCTGCTCTCTGTAACAGTCCGTCTGCACCCCAGTATTTAACTTCTGCTCTTTATAACAAACCTTCTGCACCTCAGTCTCAAAACTCTGCTCTCTGCAACGGTTCTTCTGCACCCCAGTCTCCATTCTCTGTTCTCTGCAACAGTCCTTCTGCACCCCAGTCTCCAACCTTTTCTCTCTGTAACAATCCTTCTGCAACTCAGTCTCCAACCTATGCTCTCTGCAACGGTTGTTCTGCACCCCAGTCTCCACAATGTCTTCTCTGCAACAGTTCTTCTGCACCCCAGTCTTAAACCTCTGCTCTCTGCAACAGTCCTTCTGCACCCCAGTCTCCAAACTCTTCTCTCTGCTACAGTACTTCTGCACCCCAGTCTCCAACATGTGCTCTCTGTATCAGTCCTTTTGTACCTCAGTCTCAAACCTCTGCTCTCTGCAGCAGTACTTTGACACCCAGTAACCAAACTCTGCTCTGTGTAATGATTTTTCTGCAACTTTGTTTCCAAACTCTGCTCTCTGCAACATTTCTTCTGCACCCCAGTCTCCAACCTGTGCTCTTTGTAACAGTCCTTCTGCACCCCAGTCTCCAAAATCTGCTCTCTGCAACGATCCTTCCTCTACCCAGTCTCCAAACTCTGCTCTCTTTAAAAGTACTTTTGTATCGCAGCCTCCAACCTCTGCTTTCTTTAACAGTCCTTCTGCACCCCAGTCTCCAAACTCTTCTCTCTGCAACGACCCTTCTGCACCTCAGTCTACAACCTCTGCTCTCTGTAAAAGTCGTTCTGCACCTCAGTCTCCATCCTTTGCTCTCTGTAAACGTCCTTCTACACCCCAGTCTCCAATCTCTGCTCTCTCTAACAATCCTTCTGCACCTCTGTCTTCAACGTCTGCTCTCTGTAACAGTCCTTCTGCACCCCAGTCTCCAAACTCTAGTCTCTGTAACAGTCCTTCTGTACCGAAGTCTCCAACCTCTTCTCTCTATAACCATCCTTCTGCACCCCAATTGCCAACCTCTGCTTTCTGAAACAGTCCTTCTGCACCTCAGACTCCAACCTCTGCTCTCTGTAACAGTCATTCTATGCCTCAGTCTGAAACCTCTGCTCTCTGAAACAATTCTTCAAAACCCCAGTCTCCAAACTGTGCCATCTGTAACAATCCTTCTACACCCCAGTCTCTAACATCTGCTCTCTATAACAGGACTCCTGCAACTCAGTCTCCAAAGTCTGCTCTTTGTAACAGGCCTTCTGCACTCCAGTCTCAAACCTCTTCTCTCTGCAACGATTTTTCTGCACCTCAGTCTCCAACCTTTGCTCTCTGCAACAGTTCTTCTGCACCCCAGTCTCCAACCTCTGCTCTCTGTAAAATTCTTCTGCACCCCGTTCTCCAAACTTTCCTCTCTATAACAGTCATTATGCACCTCAGTCTCCAACCTCATCTCTCTGCAACGGCCCTTCTGCACCTTAGTATCCAACCTCTCTTCTCTGCAGCAGTCCTTCTGCACCCAGGCTACAAACTCTGCTCTCTGTAACAGTCCTTCTGCACCCCAGTCTCCGAACTCTTCTTTCTGTATCTGTTATTCTGCACCCGGGCTACAAACTCTGCTCTCTGTAATAGTCCTTCTGCACCTCAGTCTCCAACCTCTGCTCTCTGCAACAGTCCTTCTGCACCCCAGTCTCCAGCCTCTGCTCTCTGCAAAAGTCCTTCTACACACCACTCTCCAACATCTGATCTCTGCAATGATCCTTCTGCATCTCAGTATCCAACGTCTGCTCTCTGCAACAGTGTTTCTACACCCCAGTGTCCAACATCTTTTCTTTGCTACAGTCCTTCTGCACCACAGTCTTCAACCTCTGCTCTCTGAAACATTTATTCTGCACCACAGTTTCCAATCTGTGTTCTCTGTAACTATCCTACTGCACCCCGGTCTCTAAATTCTGCTCTTTGTAGCGATCCTTCGGCACCTCAGTCTCCAACCTCTGCTCTCTGCAACGATCCTTCTGCACCCCCGTCTCCAACCTCTGTTCTCTGCAACAGTCCTTATGACCACAGTCTCCAGCCTCTTCTCTCTTTAAGATCCTTCAGCACCCCAGTTTCCAAACTCTGTTCTATGTGACATTCCTTCTGATCCCCAGTCTCCACCCTCTGCTCTTTGTAACATTACTTCTGTAAAGCAAATTCCAATCTCATCTCACTGCAACATTTCTTCTACACCCTAGTCTCCAAACTGTGCTCTCTGTAACTGTCTTTCTGACCCCAGTCTTCAACCTCTGCTCTCTGTAACAGTCCTTCTGCACGCCAGTCTTCAACCTCTTCTCTCTGCAACGATGCTTCTGAACCTCAGTCTCCAACGTCTGCTCTATGCAACAGTCTTTTGCACCGCAGTTTCCAACCTCTGCTCTTTGTAATATCCTTCTTTACCCCAGTCCCCAAACTCTGCTGTCTGTAAAAGTCATTCTACACCTCAGTCTCTAACCTCTGCTCTCTGCAGAATTTCTTCTGCACCCAAGTCTCCAAAACCTTTTCTCTGCAATATTCCTCTGCACCCTAGTCTCCAAACTCTGCTCTCTGTAATGGTCCTTCTGCACTCCAGTCTCCAACATATGCTCTCTGTAACAGTCCTTGTACACATCAGTCTCCAACCTCTGCTCTCTGCAAATGTCCCTCTACACCCCAGTCTCAAACATCTGCTCTCTGCAACAGTCTTTCTACACTCAATTCCCCAACCTCAGTTCTCTGAAAGATCCTCCTGCACCACATTCTCCAACCTCTTCTCTCTGTAACAGTCCTTCTGCACCCCAGTCTCCTTCTCTGCTCTCTGAATGAATCCTTCTGCTTCTCATTCTCCAAACTCTGCTGTCTGCAATGATCCTTCTGCACCCCAGTCTCCAAACTCTACTATATGTAAAAGTCCTTCTGTACTGCAGTCTCCAACCCTGCTCTCTGTAACCGTCCTTCTGCACCCGAGTCTCCAAACTCTGCTTTCTGTATCAGTCCTTCTGCACCCCAGTCGCCAAACTCTGCTCCGTGTAACTGTCCTTCTGCACCTTAGTCTACAACCTCTGCTCTCTGCTTCAATCCTTCTGCAACCCAATCTCCCACCTCTACTCTCTGCAACAGTCCTTCTACACCCCAGTCTAAAACCTCTACTCTCTGCAACAGTCTTTCTGCACCCCAGTCTCCAAACTCTTCTCTCTGTTTCAATTCTTCTGCACCTCATTCTTCAACCTGTGCTCTCTGCAACGGTCCTTATGCACCTCAAAATACAACCTCTTCTCTCTGTAACAGTGCTTCTGCACCTCAGTCTCTAACCTAGATTTCTGTAAGATCCTTCTGCTACCCAGTCTTCAAACTCTGCTATTTGTAACAGTCGGTCTGCACCAAGGTCTCCAAACTCTGCTCTCTGCAATGATATTTCTGCACCACAGTGTCCAACCTCTGGTCGCTGCAACAGTCCTCCAACTTCTGTTCTCTGTAACAACCCTTTTGCACCTCAGTCCCCAAATTCTGCTTTCTGCAATCGTCCTTCTTCACCCCATTTTCCAACCTCTCCTCTCTTTAACAATCGTTTTGCACACCAGTCTCCAACCTCTGCTCTCTGCACCGATTCTTTTGCAACTCAGTCTCCAACCTCTGCTCTCTGCAAAAGTCTTTCTATACCCCAGTCTCCAACATCTGCTCTCTGAAACAGTCCTTCTTCACCTCAGTCTGAAAAGTCTGCTCTCTGCAACTATTTTTCTACACCCCAGTCTCCAAAATCTGCTTTCTGTAACAGTCCTTCTGAATCTCAGTCTCCCACCTCTGCTCTCTGTAACAGTCCTTCTGCACCCCAGTCTTCAATCTCTGCTCTCTTTAAGATCCTTCTGCACCCCAGTTTCCAAACTCTGCTCTCTGTAATAATCTTTCTTCACCTCAGTCTCCAAACTCTGCTCTCTATAATATCCTTCTGCAACCCAGTCTATAAACTGTGCTATCTGTAACAGTCCTTCTACACTCCAGTCTCCAACATCTGCTCTCTGTCACAGGCCTTCAGCACCCCAGTCTCCAAACTCTGCTCTCTGTAACAGGCCTTCTTCAACCCAGTCTCCAACCACTTTTCTCTGAAACGACCATTCTGCACCTCAGTCTCCAACTTCTGCTATCTGCAACAGTCCTTCTGACATCAGTCTCCAACGTCTGCTCTCTCTAAGATCCCTCTGCACCCCAGTCTCCAAACTCTGCTCTCTGAAAAAGTCCGTCTGCACCCCAGTATCCAACCTCTGATCTTTGTAACAAACCTTCTGCACCTCAGTCTCAAAACTCTGCTCTCTTAAACTATTCTTCTGCACCCCAGTCTCCATCCTCTGTTCTCTGCAACAGTCCTTCTGCACCCCAGTCTCCAATCTCTGCTCTCTGTCACAGTCTTTCTATACCGCAGTCTCCAAACTCTGCTTTGTGTATCAGTCGTTCTGAAACCCAGTCTCCAACCTCTGCTCTCTGTAACAGTCCTTCTGCACCTCAGCCTCCAACCTCTGCTCTCTGCAACAGTGCTTCTGCACCCCAGTCTCAAATCTATGCTCTCTGCAACATTTCTTCTGCACCCCAGTCTCCAACCTGTGCTCTCTGTAACAGTCTTTCTGAACCCCAGTCTCCAAACTCTGTTCTCTGTAAGTGCTTCTGCACCTCAGTCTCCAACCTCTTCTCTCTGCAATGATACTTGTGCACCCCAAGCATCAAACTCTGCTCTCTGGAACAGTCCTTCTGCACCTCAGTCTCTAACCTCTGCTCTCTGTAACAATCTTTCTGCAACTCAGTATCCAACCTCTGCTCTCTTTAACAGTCCTTCTGCACCTCAGTATCCAACCTCTGCTCTCTTTAACAGTCGTTCTGCACCTCAGTATCCAACCTCTGCTCTCTGTAAGGATCCTTCTGAACCTCAGTCTCTAACCAATTCTCTTTGTAACAGGCCTTCTGCACCGCAGTCTCCAACCTCTGCTCTCTGTAACAGTTCTTCTGCACACCAGTCTCCAAGCTATACTCTCTGTAACAGTCCTGCTGCACCCGAATCAAAACTTTGCACTCTGTAACAATCCTCTGAACACCAGTCTAAAAACTCTGTTCTCTTTAACAGTTCTTCTGAATCAGAATCTCCAAACTCTGCTCTCTGTAACACTCCTTATGTACCCGAGTCTCCATCCTCTGCTCTCTGTAAAAATACTTCTGCACCTCAGTCTCCAACCTCTGATCTCTGTAACGATCCTTCTGCACCTCAGTCTCCAACCTCTACTCTCTGGAACAGTCCTTCTGAACCCCAGTTTCCAATATCTGCTCTCTGCAATGATCGTTTTTCTCCAAAGGCTCCATCCTCTGCTCCCTGCAATGGTCCTCCTGCACCCTAGTCTCCAAACTCTGCTATCTGTAACAGTCCTTCTATACCGCAGTCTCCAACCTCTTCTCTATGTAACGGTCTTTCTGCACTCCAATTGCCAACCTCTTCTTTCTGTAATAGTCCTTCTGCACCTCAGTCTGAAACCTCTGCTCTCTGCAACGATCCTTCTGTACCCCAGTCTCCGAACTGTGCTATCTGTAACAGTCCTTCTGCACCCCAGTCTCCAACCTCTGCTATCTGTAACAGGCCTTCTGCACTCCAGTCTCCAAAATCTTCTCTCTGCAACGATGTTTCTGCACCTCAGTTTCCAACCTCTACTCTCTGTAACAGTCCTCTGCACCCCAGTCTCTACCCTCTGCTCTCGGTAACAGTTCTTTTGCTCCCCAGTGTCAAAACTCTGCTCTCTGTAACACTTCTTCTGCACTCCAGTCTCCACCCTCTGATCTCAGTAACAATCCGTCTGGACATCATTCTCCAAACTCTGGTCTTTACAGTGTTCCTTCTGCTCCTCAGTCTTCAATCTCTACTCTCTATATAAGTCCTTCTGCACATCAGTCTCCAAACTCTGCTCTCTGTAAGATCCTTCTGCAACCAATTCTCCAAACTCTGCTCTCTGTAACAGTCCTTCTGCACCCTAGTCTCTAAACTCTACTCTCTGTAACAGGCCTTCTGCACCCAGTTTTATAACTCTGCTCTCCTTCACAGGCCTTCTGCACCCAAATCTCCAACCTCTGCTATCTGCATCGATCCTTCTGCACCCCAGTCTCCATACTCTGCTCTCTTTTACATTCCTTCTGCACCCCAGGATCCAATATCTGCTCTGCGCAACAGTCCTTCTGCACCTCAGCCTCAAAACGCTGCTCTCTGCAACAATCCTTCTGCACCCCAGTTCCCAAACTCTCTGTTACAGACCTTCTGAACCTCAGTCTCCAAAATGCTCTCTGTAAGATTTTTCTGCAACCGAGTCTCGAAATTGTGCTATCTGTAAAAGTCCTTCTGCAATCCAGTCTCCAATCTCTGCTCTCTGTAACAGTCCTTCTGCACCCCAGTCTCCAACTTCTTCTCTCTATAACTATCCTTCTTCACCTCAGTCTCAAACCTCTGCTCTCTGCAAATGTCCTTCTGCACCCCAGTCTCCAACCTCTTCTCTCTGTAACAATCCTTCTGCAACTCAGTCTCCAACCTATGCTCTCTGCAACGGTTGTTCTGCACCCCAGTCTCCACACTCTCTTCTCTGCAACAGTTCTTCTACAACCCAGTCTTCAACCTCTGCTCTCTCCAACAGTCCTTCTGCACCCAAGTCTCCAAACTCTTCTCTCTGCTACAATACTTCTGCACCCCAGTCTCCAACATCTGCTCTATGTATCAGTCCTTTTGTACCTCAGTCTCAAAACTCTGCTCTCTGCAGCAGTCCTTTGACACCCAGTAACCAAACTCTGCTCTGTGTAACGATTTTTCTGCACCTTTGTTTCCAACCTCTGCTCTCTGCAACGATCCTTCTGAACCCCAGTCTCCAACTTTTGCTCTCTGTATCAGTCCTTCTGCACCCAAGTCACCAAACTCTGCTCTCTGCAACATTTCTTCTGCACCCCAGTCTTCAACCTGTGCTCTTTGTAACAGTCCTTCTGCACCCCAGTTTCCAAAATCTGCTCTCTGCAACGATCCTTCCTCTACTTAGTCGCCAAACTCTGCTCTCTTTAAAAGTACTTTTGTATCGCAGTCTCCAACCTCTTCTCTTTGTAACGGTCCATCTGCTCCCCAATTGCCAACCTCTGCTTTCTGTAACAGTCCTTCTGCACCCCAATCTCCAAACTTTTCTCTCTGCAACGACCCTTCTGCACCTCAGTCTACAACCTCTGCTCTCTGTAAATGTCGTTCTGCACCTCAGTCTCCATTCTTTGCTCTCTGTAATGGTCCTTCTACACCCCAGTCTCCAATCTCTGCTCTCTCTAACAATCCTTCTGCACCTCTGTCTTCAACGTGTGCTCTCTGTAACAGTCCTTCTGCACCCCAGTCTCCAAACTCTAGTCTCTGTAACAGTCCTTCTGTACTGCAGTCTCCAAATTCTTCTCTCTATAACCGTCCTTCTGCACCCCAATTGCCAACCTCTGCTTTCTGAAACAGTCCTTCTGCACCTCACTCCAACCTCTGCTCTCTGTAACAGTCATTCTATGCCTCAGTCTGAAACCTCTGCTCTCTGCAACAATCCTTCAATACCCCAGTCTCCAAACTGTGCCATTTGTAACAATCCTTCTACACCCAGTCTCCATCATCTGCTCTCTGTAACAAAACTTCTGCAACTCAGTCTCCAAAGTCTGCTCTCTGTAAAAGGCCTTCTCCACTTCAGTCTCAAACCTCTTTTCTCTGCAACGATTCTTCTGCACCTCAGACTCCAACCTCTGCTCTCTGCAACAGTCCTTCTTCTCCCCAGTCTCCAACCTCTGCTCTGTGCAACGATCCTTCTTAAACCCAGTCTACAACGTCCGCTCTCTGCAACAGTGTTTTTGCACCCAAGTCTCCAACATCTGCTCTCTGCTACAGTCCCTCTGAACCTCAGTCTGAAACCTCTGCTCTCTGCAACGATCCTTTTGCACCCCTGTCTCAAAAGTCTGCTGTTCGCAACAGTTCTTCTACACCCAAGTCCCCACCTCAGTTCTCTGAATGATCCTCCTGCACCACATTCTCCAACCTCTCCTCTCTGTAACAGTCCTTCTGCACCCCAGTCTCCTCCTCTACTCTGCATGGATCCTTCTGCTTCTCAGTCTCCAAACTCTGCTCTCTGAAACAATCCTTCTAAACCCCAGTCTTCAAACTGTGCCAACTGTAACAGTCCTTCTGCACCCCAGTCTTCGAACTCTTCTTTCCGTATCAGTTATTCTGCACCGCAGTCTAAAAACTCTGCTCTCTGAAACAGTCTTTCTACACCCCAGTGTCCAACATCTTTTCTTTGCTACAGTCCTTCTGCACCATAATCTCCAACATCTGCTCTCTGAAACATTTCTTCTGCACCCCAGTCTTCAATCTGTGCTCTCTGTAACTATCCTACTGGACCCCGGTCTCCAAACTCTGCTCTCTGTAGCGATCCTTCGGCACCTCAGTCTCCAACCTCGGCTCTCTTAAACAATCCTTCTGCACCCCAGTCTCCAATGTCTGTTCTCTGCAACAGTCCTTATGACCCCAGTCTCCAGCCTCTGCTCTCTGTAAAATCCTTCGGCACCCCAGTTTCCAAATTCTGCTCTATGTGACATTCCTTCTGAACCCCAGTCTCCACCCTCTGCTCTTTGTAACATTACTTCTGTACTGAAATCTCCAATCTCTGCTCACTGCAACATTTTTTCTACACCCTAGTCTCCAAACTGTGCTCTCTGTAACTGTCTTTCTGACCCCAGTCTCCAACCTCTGCTCTCTGTAACAGTCCTTCTGCACCCCAGTCTTCCACCTCTTCTCTCTGCAACTATGCTTCTGCACCTCAGTCTTCAATCTCTGCTCTCTGCAATGGTCCTTTGCACCCCAGTTTCCAACCTCTGCTCTCTGTAAGATCCTTTTGCACCCCAGTCCCCAACCTCTGCTCTCTGTAAAAGTCATTCTACACCTCAGTCTCCAACCTCTGCTCTTTGCAGAATTTCTTCTGCACCCAAGTCTCCTAAACCTTTTCTCTGCAATAGTCCTTCTGCACCCTAGTCTCCAAACTCTGCTCTCCGAAACAGTCCTTCTGTACCACAGTCTCCAAACTCTGTTCTCTGTAATGGTCCTTCTGCACTTCAGTCTCCAACCTCTACTCTCTGTAACAGTCCTTCTACACATCAGTCTCCAACCTCTGCTCTCTGCAAAAGTCCCTCTACACCCCAGTCTCAAACATCTGCTCTCTGCAACAGTCCTTCTACACCTAAGTCTCCAACCTTTATTCTCTGCAAAGATCCTTCTGCACCCCAGTCTCCAACGTCTGCTCTCTGTAAAAGTCCTTCTGCACTCCAGTCTCCAACATCTGGTCTCTATAAGATCCTTCTGCACCCCAGTTTCCAAACTCTGCTTTTTGTGGCATTCCTTCTGCACACCAGTCTCCAAGCTGAACTCTCTATAACAGTCCTTCTGTACTGCAGTCTCCAAACTCTGCTCTCTGTAATGATCCTTCTGCACCCCAGTCTCAAACCTCTGCTCTGTGTATCAGACCTTCTGCACTCCAGGCTTCAACCTCTGCTCTCTGTAACCGTCCTTCTGCACCCTAGTCTCCAACGTCTGCTCTATGCAACAGTCTTTCTGCACATTAGTCTCCATACTCTTTACTCTGCAACATTCCGTCTGCACCTCAGTATCCTACCTCTGCTTTCTCACAATCCTTCTGCACCTCAGTCTCCAAACTCTGATATTTGCAATGGTCTTTCTGTACCCCAGTCAACAACCTCTGTTCTCTGCATAAGTCCTTCTGCCCCACAGTCTCCAACATCTGCTCTCAGTTACAGTCCTTCTGTAAAGCAGTCTCCAAACTTTGTTCTCTGTAACGGTCCTTATGCACTCCAGTCTCCAACTTTTGCTTTCTGTATCAGTTCTTCTGCACCCCAGTCTCCAACCTTGCTCTCTGTAACAGTCCTTCTTCACCTCAGAATCCAACCTCTGTTCTCTGCAAAAGTCCATCAGCGCCCCAATCTCCAACCTCTGCTCTCTGCAACAGTCCTTCTGCACCTCAGTGTCCAAACTCTGTTATCTGTAAAGGTCCTTCTCCACCACATTCTCTAAACTCTGCTTACTGTATCAATTTTTCTGCACCACATTCTCCAAACTCTGTTCTCTGTATCAGTCCTCTGCACCTCAGTCTACAACCTCTGCTCTCTGCAATAGTTATTATGCACCCTAGCCTCCGACCTCTGCTATCTGTAACAGGCATTTTTGCCCCCAGTCTCCAACCTCTGCTCTTTGTAAGAGTCCTTCTTCTCCCCGTCTTTGACCTCTGCTCTGTACAACGATCTTTCTTAAACCCAGTCTACAACGTCCGCTATCTGCAGCAGTTCGTTTGCACCCAAGTCTCCAACATCTGCTCTCTGCTACACTCCCTCTGAACCTCAGTCTGAAACTTCTGCTCTCTGCAACGATCCTTCTGCACCCCTGTCTCCAAAGTCTGCTGTTCGCAACAGTCCTTCTACACCCAAGTCTCCAATCTCAGTTCTCTGAAAGATCCTCCTGCACCACATTCTCCAACCTCTCCTCTCTGTAACAGTCCTTCTGCACCCCAGTCTCCTCTGCTCTCTGCATGAATCCTTCTGCTTCTCATTCTCCAAACTCTGCTGTCTGCAATGATCCTTCTGCACCCCAATCTCCAAACTCTACTATATGTAAAAGTCCTTCTGTACTGCAGTCTCCAACCCTGCTCTCTGTAACCGTCTTTCTGCACCCGAGTCTCCAAACTCTGCTTTCTGTATCAGTCCTTCTGCACCCCAGTCTCAAATCTCTGCTCTGTGTGACTGTCCTTCTGCACCTTAGTCTACAACCTCTGCTCTCTGCTTCAATCCTTCTGCAACCCAATCTCCCACCTCTACTCTCTGCAAAAGTCCTTCTACACCCCAGTCTAAAACCTCTACTCTCTGCAACAGTCTTTCTGCACCCCAGTCTCCAAACTCTTTTCTCTGTATCAATTCTTCTACACCTCATTCTTCAACTTGTGCTCTCTGCAATAGTCCTTCTGCACCTAAAAATACAACCTTTACTCTCTGTAACAGTGCTTCTGCACTTCAGTCTCTAACCTAGCTTTCTGTAAGATCCTTCTGCTACCCAGTCTTCAAACTCTGCTATTTGTAACAGTCCGTCTGCACTAAGGTCTCCAACCTCTGCTCTCTGCAATGATATCATTTACCCACAGTGTCCAACCTCTGCTCGTTGCAACAGTCCTCCAACTTCTGTTCTCTGTAACAATCCTTTTGCACCTCAGTCCCCAAATTCTGCTTTCTGCAATCGTCCTTCTGCACCCCATTTTCCAACCTCTCCTCTCTGTATCAATCGTTTTGCACACCAGTCTCCAACCTCTGCTCTCTGCAACTATTCTTTTGCAACCCAGTCTCCAACCTCTGCTCTCTGCAAAAGTCTTTCTACACCCCAGTCTCCAATATCTGCTCTCAAAAACAGTCCTTCTTCACCTCAGTCTGAAAAGTCTGCTCTCTGCAACTATTCTTCTACACCCCAGTCTCCAAAATCTGCTTTCTGTAACAGTCCTTCTGCACCCAGTCTTCAATCTCTTCTCTCTGTAAGATCCTTCTGCACCCCAGTTTCCAAACTCTGCTCTCTGTAACATTCTTTCTCCACCCCAGGCTCCAAATTCTGCTCTCTGCAACTGTCCTTCTGCACGCCAGTCTTCAACCTGTGTTCTCTGCAACAGTCCTTCTGCACCCCAGTCTCAAGCCTCTACTCTCTATAACAGTCCTTCTGCATGGCAGTCTCCAACCTCTGCTCGTTGTTAAAGGCCTTCTGCACCTTAGTCTCCAACCTCTTCTATCTGGAACAGGCCTTCTGCATCCCTGTCTCCAAAGTCTTCTCTCTGCAACGATCCTCTTCCAACCCAGTATCCAACCTCTGCTCTGTGCAACAGTTCATGTGCACCCCTGTCTCCAAACTCTGCTCTCTGTAAGATCTTTCTTCACCCCAGTCTCCAAACTCTGATCTCTGTAACAGGCCTTCTGCACCCCAGTCTCCAACCTCTGCTTTCTGTAAGAATCTTTCTGCACCTTAGTCTGCATGATCTGCTGTCTTCAACTGTCCTTCTGCACCGCAGTCTCGAACCTCTGTTGTCTGCAACAGTCCTTCAGCAACTCAGTCTCCAAACTCTGCTATCTGCAACATTTCTTCTGCACCCCAGTCTTTAACATCTGTTCAATGCAACAGTTCTTCTGCACCCCAGTCTGCAACATCTACTCTCTGAAACAGTCCTTCTCCACCCCAGTCTCCAAACTCTGCAATCTGTAACAGTCCTTCTGTACTGCAGACTCCAACCTCTGCTCTCTGTAATGGTCCTTCTGCAACCCAGTCTCCAAACTCTGCTTTCTGTATCAGTCCTTCTGCACCCAGTCTTCAACCTCTGCTCTCTCTAACAGTCCTTCTGCATCTCAGTCTCCTACGTATGCTCTCTGCAAAAGTCCTTCATAACCCTAGTCTCCAACTTCTCGTCCCTGCAACAGTCCATCTACACACCAGTCTCCAAACTCTGCGGTCTGCAACAGTCCTTCTGCACCCCAGTCTCCAAACTATGCTCTTTGTAACAATCCTACTTCATCTCAGTCTCACACCTCTACTCTCTTAAACAGTCCTTCTCCACCTCAGTCTCCAATGTCTGCTCTCAGTAAGATCCTTCTGGAACCCAGTCTCCAATCTCTGCCCCCTTTAACATTCCTTCTGCACCCCTTATCCAAACTCTCCACTTCATAACAGGCTTTCTAGACCCCAGTCTCCAAAGTCTGTGTTCTATAACAATCCTTCTCCACTCCTGTATCTAAACTCTGCTCTCTACAAGGATCCTTCAGAACACCAGTCTCCACCCTCTGCACTCTGAAACAGTCCATCTGCACCCCAGTCTCCAACATGTGCTCTCTGAAACAGTCCTTCTGCACCTCAGTCTTAAAACTCTGTTCTCTGCAACGATCCTTCTGCACCTCAGTCTCCAACCTTTACTCTCTGTAACAGTCCTTCTGCACCTGAGTCTGCAACATCTGCTCTCTGTACAGTCCTGCTACACCTCGGTCTACAATCTCTGCTCTTGTAAGATCTTTCTGCAACCTTGTCTAAAAACTCTGCTCTCTGTAACAGTTCTTCTGCACCCCATTCTCCAAACTCTGCTCTATGTAACAGACCTTTTGCACCCCAATCTCCAATCTCTTCTCTCTGTAACAGTGTTTTTGCAGCTCAGTCTCCAACCTCTGCTCTCTGCAATGGTCCTTCTGCACCTCAGTCTCCAGCTCTACTCTCTGTAAAAGTCCTTCTGTACCCTAGTCTCAAACCTCTGCTGTCTGAAACGATCCTTCTGCACCCCATTCTCCAACGTCTACTCTCTACAAAACTCCTTCTGCACCCCAGTCTCAAACCTCTGCTCTCTGCAACGATTGTCTGAATGCCAGTCTCCAACATCTCCAGTCCTAAACAGTCCTTATGCACGCCTGTCTCCAATCTCTGCTTTCTGTCAGAACCTTCTAAACGCCTTTTTAAAAACTCTGTTCTCTGTAATATTCCTACTACACCCCAGGCTCCATTCTAAGCATTCTGCACCGGTCCTGCTGCACCCCAGTCTCCAAACTCTGTTCTCTGCAGCACTCCATCTGCTCCCCAGTCTCCAACCTCTACTCTCTGTAACGGTCCTTCTGCACTCCAGTCTCAAAACTCTGCTTTCTGTATCAGTCTTTCTGTACCACTGTTTCCAACCTCGGCTCTGTGTAACAGTCCATCTGCAACTCTGTCTCCAACCTCTGCTTTCTGCAACCTTACTTCTGCACCCAATTCTCGAACATCTGCTCTCTGCAAAAGTCATTCTGAAAAACAGTCTCCAACATCTGCTCTCTGCAACAGTCCTACTGTACCCTAGTCTCCAAACTCTGCTTTCTGTAACGGTCCTTCTGCACCCCAGTCTCAAACCTCTGCTTTCTGTATCAGTAATTGCACCCCAGTCTCCAACTTTTACTCTCTGTAACATTCTTTCTGCACCTCAGTCTCCAACCTCTGCTCTCTGCGAGAATTCTTCTGCACCCGAGTCTCCAACCTATGCTCTCTTCAAAATTTCTTCTCCACCTCAGTCTCCAATATCTGCACTCTGAAACAAGTCTTCTCCTCCCCAGTCTTCAAAATCTGCAATCTGAAACAGTTCTTCTCTTCCCCAGTCTCCAACATCTGCTCTCTCTAACAGTCCTCCTGTATTACTGTCTCCAAAATTTTCTTTCTGTAACACTCTGTTTGATTCCCAATCTCTAACCTCTGCTTTCTGTATCAGTCCTTCTGCACCCCAGTCTTTAACCTCTTCTCTCTGTTACAGTCCTTCTGCTCCTCAGTCTCCAAACTCATCTCTCTGCAACAGTCATTCTGCACTCAAGTCTCCAACACCTGCTACCTGAAACAGTCCTTCTACACCCCAGTCTCCAAACTCTGCTATCTGCAACAGTCTTTTTGAACCCCAGTCTCCATCCTTTGCTATCTGTAACAATCCTTCTGCACCTCAGTATTCAACCTCTGCTCTCTGCAATGGTCTTTCTACACCTCAGTCTGCAAACTCTACTCTCTGTAACATTCCTTCTGCACCTCAGTCTGCCACCTCTGATGTCTGTAAGATCCTACTGCGACCCAGTCTCCAAACTCTGCCTTCTGCAAAGATTTTTCTGCACCCCAGTTTCCAAACTCTGCTCTCTGTAATAGTCCTGTTGCACCTCTGTCTTCAAACTCTTCTCTCTGTAAGATGTTTCTGCAACTGTGTCTCCAATCTCTGCTCCTTGTAACAGTCCTTCTGCATTTCAGTCTCCAAACTCTGCTCTCTGCAACAGTCCTTCTGCACCACAGTCTCCAACATCTGTTCTCTGAAAATATCCTTCTTAACCTCAATTCCGAAACTCTGATCTCTGCAATGGTTCTTCTGCACCCCAGTCTCAAACCTCTGCTCTCTATCAAAATCCTTCTACACCCCAGTCTCCAACCTATGCTCTCTGCAACGATTCTTCTGCACCCACTCTCCAACATCTACTCTCTGCAACAGTCCTTCTTTACTTCAGTGTGAAAACTCTTCTCTCTGCAACAATCCTTTTGAACCCCAGTATCGAAAATCTGCTTTTTGTAACAGTAATTCTGCACCTCAGTCTCCAACCTCTGCTCTCTGTAACAGTCCTTCTGAACCCCCATATCCAACCTCTGCTCTCTTTAAGATCCTTCTGCACCCCAGTCTCCAAACTCTGCTGTCTGTAATAGTCCTTTTGCACCTCAGTCTCGAACCTCTGCTCTCTGTACGATCCTTCTGTAAACCTGTCTCCAAACTCTGCTCTATGTAACAGTCCTTCTGCACCCCAGTCTACAACCTCTGCTCTCTGCAACAGTCCTTCTAAACCCCAGTCTCCAAACTCTGCTTTCTGCAACAGTCCTTTTGCACCCTAGTCTCGAACTTCTGTTCTCTTTAACAATCCTCATTCACCTCAGTTACCAAACTCTGATCTCTGCAATGGTCTTTGTGCACCCCAGTCTCCAAACTCTGCTTTCTGTAACAGTCTTTCTGCACATTAAGTCTCCAACCACAGCTCTCTGCAACAGTCCTTCTGCACCTCAGTCTCCCACCTCTGCTCTCTGCAGCATTTCTTCTTAACCCCAGTCTCAAAACTGTGCTCTCTGTAACTGTCTTTCTGCACCCCACTCTTCAACCTCTGCTCTGTGTAACAGTCTCTCTGTACTGCAGTCTCCAACCTCTGCTCTCCGTAACTGTCCTCTTGCACCTCAGTGTCCAACCTCTGCTCTCTGTAAGATCTTTCTGAAACCCAGTCTCCGACCTCTGCTTTCTACAATGGTCCTTCTGAACCCGAGTCTCCAAACTCTGTTCTCTACAACACTTATTCTGCACCCCATACTCCAACCTCTTTTCTCTGTAACAGTACTTCTATACTTCACTCTCCAAACTCTGCTCTCTGTAACAGTCCTTCTGTACTGTAGTCTCAAACCTCTGCTCTCTCTTCTGCACCCCAGTCCCAAACTCTGCATTCTGTATCAGTCTTCTGCACCCCAGTCTCCAAACTCTGCTCTCAGTAACAGTCCTTCTCCACTTCAGTCTCCAACCTCTGCTCTTTGCAACAGTCCTGTGGCACCTTAATCTCCAAATGCTACTCTCTGCAACAGTCTTTCTCCACTCCAGTCTCCAAAATCTGCTATCTACAGCAGTCCTTCTGAATCCCAGACTCTAATCTCTACTTTTTGTATCAGTACTTCTGCACTCAAGTCTCTGACCACTGCTCTCTGTAACAGTTTTTCTGCACCTTTGTCTTCAAATTCTGCTCTCAGCAACAGTCCTTCTCCACCCCAATCTCCAACGTCTTCTCTCCGCAACAGTTCTTCTGCACCCCAGTCTCCAAACCCTACTCTCTGCAACAGTCCTTCTGCACACCAGTCTCCAACTTCCTCTATGCAACAGTCCTTCTGCACCACAGACTTTAACATCTGATCTCTGCAAAAGTTCTTCTCCACCCCAGTCTTCAACCTCTGCTCTCGGTAACAGTCCTTCTGTACTCCAGTTTCCAAACTCTTCTCTCTTTAAAAATCCTTCTGCACCTCAGTCTCCAAACTCTGCTCTCTGCAATGGTTCTTCGGCACCCCAGTCACCAACCTCTGTTCTCTGCATCAGTCCTTCTGCACCTAAGACTCCAACCTCTGCTCTCTGTAACAGTCCTTCTGTACCGCAGTCTGCAACCTCTGCTCTCTGTAATGGTCTTTCTGCACCCCAGTCTACAACGTCAGCTTTCTGAATCAGTTCTTCTTCACCCCAGTCTCAAACCTCGGCTCTCAGTAACAGTCCTTCTGCACCCCAGTCTCAAACATCTGCTCTTTGCAACATTTCTTCTGCACACGAGTCTCCATCTGTGCTCTCTGTAACTGTCCTTCTGCACCCCAGTATCCAACCTCTGCTCTCTGTAACGATCTTTCTGCATCACAGTCTGAAACCTCTGCTCTCTGCAATGATCCTTCTGCCCCTCAGTCTCCAACCTCTGCTCTATGCAATGATCCTTTTGCACCCCAGTCTCCAACCTCTGTTCTCTATAGGAGTCCTTGTGCACTTCAGTCTCAAATCTCTGCTCTCTATAACAATCCTTCTGCACCTCAGTCTCCAAACTCTGCTCTCTGTAAGAGTCCTTCTGCACTTCAGTATCCAAAATCTGCTCTCTGTAAAAGTCCTTCTGCACCTCAGTCTCTAACCTCTGCAATCTGTAACGGTCCTTCTGCACCCCAGTCTCCAAATTCTACTCTCTGAAACGATCCTTCTGAACCTCAGTCTCCAAACTATGCTATCTCTAGCAGTCCTTCTGCACCCCAGTCTCCAACATTTGCTCGCTGCAACAGTCCTTCTGCACCCCAGTCTCCAAACTCTGCTCTCTGTAAGAATCCTTCTGCACCCCAGTCTCCACACTCGGTTCTCTGCAACAGTCCTTCTGCATCACGGTATCCAAACTTTGCTCTCTGTAAAAGTCCTTCTCTTCTGGAGTTTCCAAAATCTTCTCTCTGTAATGGTCCTTCTTAACCCCAGTCTCCAACCTTTGCTTTGTGTACCAGTTCTTCTGCACCCCAGTCTCCAACCTCTGCTCT
>NW_027521632.1:0-64858 GCF_052094955.1 Ictidomys tridecemlineatus | reverse complement strand
TCATAAGGACTGTTCCCAGGAAGCAGAGTTTGGAGACTGGGTAGAAAAAGGATCTTACAGACAGCAGAGGTTGGAGAATGACGTGCAGAAGGAGTGTTACAGAGAGCATAGCTTAGAGACTGGGGTGCAGAAAGACTTTTACAGAGAGTAGAGTTTGGAGACTTGGGTGCAGAAGGATCTTTCAGAGAACTGAGGTTGGGGACTGGGGTAAAGAATCACTGTTGCAAAGAGCAGAGATTGGACACTTGGGTGCAGAAGGATCATTGCAGAGAGCAGAGTTTGAAGACTGAGGTGCAGAAGGACTGTTACAGAGAGCAGAGGGTGGAGACTGGGGTCCAGAAGGACTGTTACAGAAATCAGATGGTTGAAGTCTGGGGTGCAGAATGATTGTTGCAGATAGAAAGACGTTGGAGTGTGTGGTTTAGAAGGATCGTTGCAGAGAGCAGAGGTTGGAGACTGGGTTGCAGAAGGACTGTTGCAGAGAGCAGAATTAGGAGACTTAGGTGCTGAAGGCCTGTTAAAGAGTGAAAAGGTTGGAGACTGGGGTGCCATAAGGACTGTTACAGGAAGCAGAGTTTGGAGACTGGGTAGTAGAATGATCTTACAGAGAGCAGAGGTTGGAGAATGACGTGCAGAAGGAGTGTTACATAGAACAGAGTTTGGAGACTGGGGTGCAGAAGGATCGTTGCAGAGAGCAGAGTCTTCAGACTGAGGTGAAAGAAGGACTATTGAAGACAGCTGATGTTGGAGACTGGGGTTCAGAAAGACTGCTGCAGAGAGGAGAGTTTAAACACTTGGGTGCAGAAGGATCGTACCAGAGAGCAAAAGTTGTAGACTGGGGTGCAGAAGGTCTGTTACAGAGAGTAGAATTTGGAGAAAGGGTGCAGTAGGACTGTTACAAAGAGCAGAGTTTGGAAATTGGGTTGCAGAAGGATCTTACAGACAGAAGATATTGGAGACTGAGGTGCAAAAGGAGCAAAAGGACTGTTACAGAAAGTAGAGGTTGGAGACTGAGGTGCAGAAAGGCCAATGCAGAGAGCAGAGTTTAGAGACTGAGGTGCAGAAGGACTGTTGAAGAGCAGAGGTTGGAGACTTGGGTGTAGAAGGAATGTTGCAGAGAGCAGAGGTTGTAGATTGGGGTTCAGAAGGACTGTTGCAAAGAGCAGAATTTCAAGACTAAAGTTCATAAGTGCTGTTACAGAGAGCCGAGGTTGGAGTCTTGAGTGCAGAAGGACTGATACAGAAAGCAGAGTTTGGAGTCTGGGTTGCAAAAGGACAGTTACAGAGAGCAGAGGTTGGAGACTGCAGTACAGAACTGTTACACAGAGCAGACGTTATAGAGTGGGGTGCAGAAGGACAGTTACAGAGAGCACAGTTTTGAGACTGGGGTGAAGAAGAAATGTTGCAGAGAGAAGAGTTTGGAGACTGGGGTGCACAAGGACTTTTGCAGAGAGCAGAGGTTGGAGCCTGAGGTGCACAAGGACTTTTGCAGAGAGCAGAGGTTGGAGCCTGAGGTGCAGAAGGCCAGTTGCAGAGAGCAGAGTTTGGAGAATGTGGAACAGAAGGACTTTTACAGAAAGTAGAGGTTGGAGACTGGGGTGCAGAAGGAATGTCACAGAGAGTAGAGTTTGGAAACTGGGTTGCAGAAGAATCTTATAGAGACTAGAGGTTGTAGACTCTGGTGCAGAAGGACTGATGCAGAGAGCAGACGTTTGAGACTGGGGTGCAGAAGGATCATTGCAGAGAGAAGAGTTTGGAGACTTAGGTGTAGAAGGACTGTTGCAGAGAGCAGAGGTCTGAGACTGGCGTGCAGAAGGACTGTTGAAGAGAGCAGAGATTGGAGACTGAGGTGCAGAAGGACTGTTACAGAGAGCAGAGGTTTGAAACTGGGGTGCAGAAGAACTGATACAGAAAGCAGAGTGTGGAGACTGGGGTGCAGAAGGACTTTTGCAAAGAGCAGAAGTTGGAGACTGGGGTGGAGAAGGAATGTTGTAGAGAGCAGATGTTTGAGACTGAGGTGCAGAAGGATTGTTACAGAGAGCAGATGTTGAAGCCTGAGGTGCAGAAGGACTGATACAGAAAGCAGAGTTTGGAGACTGGGTTGCAGAAGGACCGTTAGAGTGAGAAGTGTTTGGAAACTGCAGTACAGAAGGACCATTACAGAGAGTAGAGGTTGGAGACTAGGGTGGAGAAGGACTGTTGGAGAGATCCGATGTTTGAGACTTGGTGCAGAAGGACTGTTGAAGAGAGGAGGTTGAAAACTGGGGTGCAGAAGAACTGTTGCAAGGAGGAGAGGTTCGAGTTTGGGGTGCAGAGACTGTTGCAGAAAGCAGATGTTGGAGACTGGGTGGAAAAAAACTTTTGCAGAGAGAAGAATTTGGAGACTGAGGTGCAGAAGGACTGTTATAGAGAGCAGAGGTTAGAGACTTGAGTGCAGAAGGACTGATACAGAAAGTAAAGTTTGGAGACTGCGGTGCAGAAGTACCCTTACAGAGAGTAGAGGTTGGAGACTGGGGTGCAGAATAACTGTTGTAGAGAGCAGAGGTTGGAGACTGGGGAGCAGAAGGACCATTGCAGGAAGCAGAGTTTGGAGACTGGGTTTCGAAGGATCTTACAGAGAGCAGAGGTTGGAGTCTGAGGTGCAGAAGAATGTTACAGAGAGCATAGTTTGGAGACTGGGGTTCAGAAAAACTGATACAGAATGCAGAGTTTGGAGACTGGGGTGCAGAAGGACCATTACAGGGAGCAGAGGTTTGAGACTGCAGTACAGAAGGTCTGTTGCAGAGAGAAGCTTTTGGAGACTGGGTTGCAAAAGGAGTGTTGCAGAGAGCAAGGTTTAAGACCTTGCAGAAGGACTGTTGCAGAGAGAAGAGGTTGCAGAGTGACGTGCAGAAGGACTGTAACTGAGAGCAGAGTTTGGAGGCTGTAGTGCAGAACGACTGATACAGAAAGGAGAGGTTGGAGACTGGGGTGAAGAAGGACCCTTACAGAGAACAGAGTTTGAAGACTGTGGTACAGAAATTCTGTTTTGGAGAACAGAGTTTGGAGACTGGGGTGCAGAAGGACCGTTGCACATTGCAGAGGTGGGAGATTAGGGTGTAGTAGGCCTGTTAAAGAGAGAAAAGGTTTGAGACTGGGGTGCACAAGGACTTTTACAGTGAGCAGAGTTTGGAGACTGGGTAGTAGAAGGATCTTACAGAGAGCAGAGGTTTGAGACTGATGTTCAGAAGGATTGTTCCATAGAACAGAATTTGGAGACTGGGGTGCAGAAGGATCGTTGCAGAGAGCAGAGTATTCAGAATGAGGTGCAGAAGGACTATTGCAGACAGCTGATGTTCGAGACTGGGGTGTAGAAAGACTGTTGCAGAGAGAAGAGGTTAAAGACTTGGGTGCAGAATGATCATTCCAGAAAGCAGAGATTGTAGACTGGGGTGCAGAACGCCTGTTACAGATTTCAGAATTTTGAGAAGGGGTGCAGTAGGACTGTTACAGAGAGCAGAGTTTGTGGATTGGGTTGCAGAAGGATCTTACAGACAGCAGAGGTTGGAGACTGAGGTGCAAAAGGACTGTTACAGAGAGTAGAGTTTGGAGACTGAGGTGCAGAAAGACCAATTCAGAGAGCAGAGTTTGGAGACAGAGGTACAGAATTACTGTTGAAGAGCAGAGATTGGAGAGTTGGGTGTAGAAGGACTGTTGCAGAGAGCAGAAGTTGTAGATTGGTGTGCAGAAGGACTGTTGCAGAGAGCAGAATTTGAAGATTGAGTTTCATAAGTTCTGTTACAGAGAGCAGAGTTTGGAGACTTGAGTGAAGAAGGACTGATACAGAAAGCAGAGTTTAGAGTCTTGGGTGCAAGAGGAATAGTTACAGAGAGCAGAGGTTGGAAACTGCAGTACAGAAGGACTGTTACACAGAGCAGAGGTAGGAGACTGCGGTGCAGAAGGTCTCTTGCAGAGATCAGATTTTAGAGACAGGGGTTCAGAAGGACCCTTACAGAGAACAGAGGTTGGATACTGCGGTACAGGAGGACTGTTACAGGGATCAGAGTTTAGAGACTGGGGTGCAGAATTACTGTTGTAGAGAACAGAGTTTAGAGAGTGGGGTGCAGATGGACCATTGCAGATAGCAGAGGTTGGAAACTAGGTTTCAGAAGGATCATACAGAGAGCAGAGTTTGAACACTGAGGTGCAGAAGGACTGTTGCAAAGAGCAAAAGTTGGAGATTGGGGCGCAGTAGGATGGTTGCAGAAAGCAGAGTTTGGAGTCTGAGGTGCAGAAGGACTGTTAAAGAAAGCAGAGTTTAGAGACCGGGGTGCAGAAGGACTGATACAGAAAGCAGAGTTTGGAGACTGGGGTGCAGAAAAACCGTTACAGAGCGCAGAGGTTTGAGACTGAAGTACAGAAGGTCGGTTACAGAGAGCAGAAGTTGGAGACTGGGGTGGAAAAAGACTGTTGTAGAGAGTAGATTTTGGTGACTGTGGTGCAGATGGACTGTTGCAGAGAGCAGTGGTTGCAGAGTGAGGTACAAAAGGACTGTTACAGAGAGCAGAGTTTAGAGACTGTGGTGCAGAAGGACTGATACAGAAAGCAGAGTTTGGAGAATGGGGTGCTGAAGGAACCTTATAGAGAACAGAGTTTGAAGAGTGCAGTACAGAAGAACTGATGTAGAGAACAAGGTTGGAGACTGGGGTGCAGAGGGACCATTGCAGAGAGTAGACGTTGGAGACTGGGGTGCAGAAGGATTGTTGCAGAGAGCAAAGTTTGGAGACTGAGGTGCAAAAGGACTGTTGCAGAGAGCAGACGTTGGAGACTGGGGTGCAGAAGGACTGTGCAGAGTGCAGTATTTTTGAGACTGGGGTGCAGAAGGACTGTAGCAGAGAGCAGAGGTTGGAGACTGGGATGCAGAAGGATTGTTACAGAGAGCAAAGGTAGAAGCCTGGGGTTCAGAACGACGGAATCAGAAAGCAGAGTTTGAAGACTGGGGTGCATAAGGACCGTTACAGAGTATAGAGTTTGGAGACTGTGGAATAGAAGGACTGTTAAAGAGTGCAGATGTTGGAGAAAGGTGTGCAGAAAGATATTACAGAGAGCAGAGGTTGGAGACTGCGGTGCAATAGGAGTGTTGTCGAGAGGAGAGGTTGGAGACTGTGTTGCAGAAAGATCATTGCACAGAGAAGAGGTTGGAGACTGAGGTGCAGAAGGCCTGTTACAGAGAGCAGAGCTTGGAGAGTGGGGTTCAAAGGGCCTGTAACATAGAGCAGATTTGGAGACTGGGTGGCAGAAGGATCTTACAGAGAGCAGAGGTTGTTGACTGAGGTGCCAAAGGACTGTTATAGAGAGCAGAGGTTGGAGACTGGGGTCCAGAAAGATCGTTGCAGAGAGCAGAGTTTTCAGAATGATGTATAGAAGGACTGTTGAAGAGAACAGAGGTTGGAGACTTTGGTGCAAAAGGATCGTTACAGAGAGCAGAGGGTGGAGACTGGGGGTGCCAAAGACTGTTTCCGAGAGCAGAGGTTGGAGACATGGGTTCAGAAGGACTGTTACAGAGAGAAGAGTTTGGAGACTGAGGTTCAGATGGACCATTGCAGAGAGCAGAGGTTAAAGACTGACGTGCAGAAGGATTTTTACAGATAGCATAGGTTGGAGACTGGGGTGCAGAAGGACTGATACAGAAAGCAGAGGTTGGATACTGGGGTGCATAAAGACCCTTATGGAGAACAGAGGTTGGAGACTGCGGTTCAGAAGGACTGTTATAGAGAGCAGAGTTTGGAGACTGGGGTGCAGAAAATCTTTTGTAGAGAACAGAGGTTGGAACTGCGTTGGAGGAGGATCATTGGTGCGAGCACAGTATGGAGACTGGGTTGTAGAAGAACTGTTATAGAGAGCAGACATTGGAGACTGGGGTTCAGAAGGATCGTTGCAGAGAGCAGAGTTTGGAGACTGGGGTGTAGAAGGATCGTTAAAGAGAGCAGATTTTGGAGACTGTAATGCAGAAGGACTTTTACAGAGAGCAGAGGTTGAAGACGAGGGTGCAGTAGGACATTTGCAGAGAGAACATGTTGGAGACTGATGTGCAGAGAGCAACGTTTGGAGACTGGGGTGCAGAAGGAGTGTTTCAGAGAGCATAGGTTGCAGACTGAAGTACAGAAGGACACTTACAGAGACCAGAGTTTGGAGACTGCAGTACAGAAAGACTGTTACAGAGAGCAGAGGTTTGAGACTGGGGTGCAGAAGCCCGGTTACAGAGAGCAGATGTTTTAGTCTGGGATGGAGAAGGACTGCTGCAGAGAGTAGAGGTTGGAGACTGAGGTGCATAAGGAGTGATACAGATAGCAGAAGTTGGAGACTGGGGTGCAGAAGGACTGATACAGAAAGCAGAGCTTGATGACTGGGGTGCAGAAGGACTGTTGCAGAGAGCAGAAGTTGGAGATTGAGTTGGGGAAAGACTGTTGCAAAGAGAAGTTGTTAGAGACTGGGGTGCAGAAGGACTGTAACAGAGAACAGAGATAGTGTACTAGTATTCAGAAGGACTATTGCAGAGAGCAGAGGTTGCAGACTGAGGTGCAAAAGGACTGTTACAGAGAGCAAAGTTGGGAGAATGTGGTGCTGATGGACTGATACAGAAGGCAGAAGTTGGAGACTCGGGTGCAGAATAATTGTTGTAGAGAACAGAGTTTGGAGACTGGGGTGCAGAAGGACCATTGCAAATAGCAAAGGTTGGAGACTGGGTTTCAGAAGGATTATACAGATCACAGAGTTTGGACACTGAGGTGCAGAAGCACTGTTGCAGAGAGCAGATGTTGGCGATTGAGGCACAGTAGGACTGTTGCAGAGAGCAGAGGTTAAAGTATGAGGTTCAGAAGGACTGTTACAGAGAGCAGAGTTTAGACACGTGGTGCAGAAGGACTGATACAGAAACCAGATTTTGGAGACTTGGGTGCACTAGAACCGTTACAGAGAGCACAGGTTGGACACTGCAGTACAGAAGGATGGTTACAGAGATAAATGGTTGGAGACTGGAGTGGTAAAGGACTGTTGCAGAGAGCAGATTTTGGAGACTGGGGTGCAGAAGGACAGTTGCAGCGAGCAGAGGTTTAAGACTGGGGTGCAGAAGGACTCTTGCAGAGAGCAGAGGTGTCAGAGTGAGGTGCAGAAGCACTGATACAGAGAACAGAGTTTGGAGACTGTGGTGCAGAAGGACTGATACAGAAAGCAGAGGTTTGAGAAAGGGGTGCAGAAAGACCTTTACCGAGAGCAGAGTTTCAAGACTGATGTGCAGAAGGACTGTTACAGAGTGCAGTGTTTGGAGACTGGGTTGCAGAAGGACTGTTGCAGAGAGCAGAGGTTGGAGACTGGAGTGCAGAAGGGCTGTTACAGAGAGCAGAGGTTGGAAACTTGGGTGTAGAAGGACTGATACAGAAAGTAGAGGTTGGAGACTGGTGTGCAGAAGGACTGTTAAAAAGAGCAGATTTTTGAGACTGGTGTTCAGAATTACTGTTACATAGAGTAGAGGTTGGAAACTGGGGTGCAGAAGGATCTTACAGAGAGTAGAGGTTGGAGACTACGGTGCAGAAGGAGTGTTGCAGAGAGAAGAGGTTGGAGAAAGGGGTGTACAATGATCGTTGCAGAGAGAAGAGTTTTGAAACTGGGATGCAGAAGGCATGTTAAATAGAGCAGAGTTTGAAGAATGGGGTGCAGAAGGACCGCTACAGAGAGCAGAGGTTGGAAACTGGCTTGCAGAAGGCCTGTTACAGAGAGCAGAGTTTTGAGACTGTTTTGCAAAAGGACTGTTACAGAGAGCAGAGTTTTGAGACTGGGTTTCAGAAAGATCTTACAGAGAGCAGAGGTTGGAGACTGAGGTGCAGAAGAACTGTTGCAGAGAGCAGAGTTTGTAGAATAGGTTACAGAAGGACTGTTGCAAAGAGTAGATGTTGGAGACTGTTGTTCAGAAGGACTGTTTCAAAGAGCAGAGGTTGGAGACTGAGGTGCAGAAAGACTGTTACAGAGAGCAGGGGTTGGAGACTGTTGTGAAGAAGGACTGATAAAGAAAGCAGAGGTTGGAGATTGGGGTGCAAAAGTACCTTTACGGAGATCAGAGTTATGAGACTTCGGTACAGAAAAACTGTTCCAGAGACCAGAGTTTTGATATTGGAGAGCAGAAGGACTGTTGCAAAGGACAGAGGTTGGAGACTGGGGTGCAGCAGGACCGTTGCAGAAAGCAGAGGTTGGGGACTAGGGTTCAGAAGTAATTTTACAGAGAGCAGAGTTTGGAAACTGGGGTGCAGAAGGATCTTACAGAGAGCAGAGGTTGGAGATTGATGTGCAGTAGTATTCTCACAGAGAGCAGAGTTTGGAGACTGGGGTGCAGAAGTACTGTTTAAGAGATCAGATATTGGTAACTAGGGTTCAGAAGGACTGTTGCAGAGAGCAGAGTTGGAGACTGAGGTGCAGAAGGACTGTTACAAAGAGCAGAGTTTGGAGACTGGGTTCCTGAAGATTCTTACAGTGAGCAGAGGTTGGAGACTGAGGTTAAGGTGGACTGTTACAGACAGCAGTGGTTGGAGACTGGAGTGCAGAAGGATCTTGGAGAGGAGAGGTTTCAGACTGAGGTGCAGAAACACTGTTACAGAGAGCAGAGTTTGGAGACTGGAATCCAGACGGACTGTTACAGAGAGCACAGGTTGCAGACTGAGCTGCAGATGGATCTTGGAGAGCAGAGGATTCAGACTGAGGTGCATAAGGACTATTACAGAGAGCAGATTTTGTAGACTGGGTTGGAGAAGGATCCTACAGAGAGCAGATGTTGGAGTATGAGGTGCAGTAGGACTGTTACAGAGAGTAGAGGTTTGAGACTGAGGTGCAGAAGGAACGTATCAGAGTACAGAGCTTGGATACTGAGGTGCAGAAGAATTGTTATAGAGAGCAGAAGTTGGAGACTGGGGAGCAGAAGGACAGTAGCAGAGAGCAGAGTTTGGAGACTGGGGTGCAGAAGAACTTTTGTAGAAAGTAGACTTTTGAGACTGGGGTTCAGAAGGACTGTTGCATAGAGCAGAGGTTGGAGCCTGAGGTGCAGAAGTAGTCTTCCAGAGACCAGAGGTTGGAGACTGGGGTGCAGAAGGACTGATACAGAAAGCAGAGATTTGAGTCAGGGGTGCAGAAAGATCGTTACAGAGAGCAGAGGTTGGATACTGCAGTACAGGAGGACTTTTACAGAGAGCAGAGGTTGATGACTGGGGTGCAGAAGGACTGTAGAAGAGAGCAGATGTTGGTAACTAGGGTGCAGAAGGACTGTTGCAGAGAGCAGAGTTTTCAGACTCGGGTACAGAAGGACTGTTGCGGAGAGCAGATTTGGAGACTGGGGTGCAGAAGGATTGTTACAGAGAGAAGAGGTTCAAAACAGGAGTGCAGAAGGATCTTACAGAGATTAGAATTTGGAGACTGAGGTGCAGAAGAACTGTGTTAGAGATCAGAGGTTGGAGACTGGGGTGAAGTAGGATCATTGCAAAGAACAATGTTTGGAGACTGGGGTGCAGAAGGATCGTTGCAGAGAGCAGTGGTTGGAGACTGGGGTTCAGAAGGCCTGCTATAGAGAGCAGAGTTTTGAGACTGGCATGCAGAAGGCCTGTTACACAGAGGAGAGGTTGGAGACTGGGGAGCAGAATGACTGTTACAGAGAGCAGAGTTTGGAGACTGGGTTGCTGAAGGCACTTACAGAGAGCAGAGGTTTGAGCCTGAGGTGCAGGTGGACTGTTACAGAGAGCAGTGGTTGGAGACTGCGGTGCAGAAGAATCTTAGAGAGCAGAGGTTTCATACTGAGGTGCAGAAGTACTGTTACAGAGAGCAGAGGTTGGAGACTGAGGTGTAGAAGGACTGTTACAAAGAGCAGAGTTTAGAGACTGAGGTGCAGAAGGACTGTTACAGAAAAAAGAGGTTGGAAATAGAGGTGCAGAAGGACTGATTCAAAAAGCAGAGGTTGGAGACAGGGTTGTAGAAGGACCGTTACAAGAGCAGAGGTTCGAGACGGCGGTACATAAAGACTGTTACAGAGAGCAGATGTTGGAGACTGGGGAGCAGAAGGACTTTTACAAATGACAAAATTTGGAGACTGGGGTGCCGCAGGACCCTTGCAGAAAGAAGAGGTTGGAGACTGCGGTGTAGAAGGAGTGTTAGACGGAACAGATTTTGGAAACTTGAGTGCAAAAGATGTTACAGAGTGCAGAGTTTGGAGACTAAGGTGCAGAAGGACTGTTACAGAGAGCATAGTTTGATGACGTGGGTGCAGAAGAACTTATACAGAGAGCAGACTTTGGAGACTGGGTTTCAGATTGATCTTACAAAAAGCAGAGTTTGGAGACTGGAGTGCAAAAGGACTGTTGCAGAAAGCAGAGGTTGGAAATTGCGGTGCAGAAGGACCCTTACAGAGACCAGAGTTTGGAGACTTTGGTATAGAAAAACTGTTACAGAGCGCAGAGGTTGGAGACTGGGTGCAGAAGGAATGTTACAGAGAGCACAGGTTGGAGACTGAGATGCGAAAGGATAGATACAGAGAGCAGAGGTTTGAGACTGAGGTTTAGAAGGACTGATACAGAAAGCAGAGTTTGGAGACTGGGGTGCAGAAGGACCGTTACGGAGAACAGAGTTTGAAGACTGCGGTACAGAAGGACTGTTACAGAGAGCAGAGTTTGGAGACTGGGGTGGATAATGACTGTTGCCGATAGAAGATGTTGGAGACTGGGGTGCAGAAAGAATGTTGCAGAGAGCAGAGGATGGAGACTGGGGTTCACAAGGACTGTTGCAGAGAGCAGAGGTTGCAGACTGAGTTGCAGAAGGACTCTTACAGACTGCAGAGTTTGGAGACTGTGGTGCAAAACGACTTATACAGAAAGCAGAGGTTGGATACTTGGGTACATAAGGACCCTTATGGAGAACAGAGGTTGGAGAATGCGATACAGAAGGACTGGTACCGCGAGAAGAGTTTGGAGACTGGGGTGAAGAAGAACTGATGTAGAGAACGGAGTTTGGAGACTGGGGTGCAGATGGATCGTTGCGTCGAGCAGAGTATGGAGACTGGGGTATAGAAGGACTGTTGCAGAGAGCAGAGGTTGGAGACTGGAGTGCAGAAGGACTGTTACAGAGAGCAGAGTTTGGAGACTGGGGTGTCGAAGGACTGTTTCAGAGAGAAGATGTTGGAGACTTGGGTGCAGAAGGACTGTTGCATAGAGCAGAGATTGGACACTGAGGTACAGAAGGACTGTTACAGAGAGTAGAGGTTGGAGACTGGGTTGCAGATGGATTATTGCAGTGAGCAGAGTTTTCAGACTAAGGTACCGAAGAATTTTCCAGAGAGTAGACGTTGGAGACTGGGGTTCACAAGGACTGTTGCAGCGAGCAGAGATTTGAGACTGCGGTGCCAAAGGATCTTTGCAGAGAGCAGAGCTTGGAGACTGAGTTGCAGAAGGATCCTTGTGGAGAGCAGAGTTTTGAGACTGGGGTGCAGAAGGATCATTACAGAGAGCAGAGTTTGGAGACTGGCGTGCAGAAGGAATGTTGCAGAGAGCAGAGGATGTAGACTTGGGTGCAGAAGGACTGTTGCAGAAAGTAGAGGTTGGAGACTGAGGTGCAGAAAGACTGAGAGAGAAAGTAGATGTTGGAGACTGGGGTTCAGAAGGCTCATTACAGATAGCAGAGGTTGGAGAATCCGGTACAGAAGGATCGTTACAGAGAGCAGAGTTTGGAGACTGGGTTGCAAAAGACTGTTGCAGAGAGCAGAGGTTAAAGACTGAGGTGCAGAATTATTGTTACAAAGAGCAGAGTTTGGAGACTGGGTTGCAGAAGTACTCTTAAAGTGAGCAACGGTTGGAGACTGGTGTGCAGAAGGATCTTGCAGAGAGTAGAGTTTGGAGACTGGGGTGCAGAAGGACTGTTGTAGAGAGCAGATGTTGGAGACTGAGGTCCAGAAGGATCCTTGCAGAGAGTAGAGGTTGGAGACTGGGGTGCAGAAGGCCTTTTACAGAGAGAAGAGTTTGGAGACTGTGGTGCACAAGGCCTGTTACAGAGAGCAGAGGTTTTAGACTGGGGTGCAGAAGGACTGTTACAGAGAGCAAAGTTTTAAGACTGGGTTTCAGATGGGTCTTACAGAGAGATGATTTTGGAGACTAAGGTACAGAAGGACTCTTGCAGAGAGCAGACGTTGGAGACTGGGGTGCAGAAAAATCACTGGGGCAAGAAGAGTATAGAGACTGGGGTGTAGATGGACTGTTGCAGGGAGCAGAGGTTGGAGTCTGGGGTGTAGAAGGACTGTTTCAGAGAGCAGATGTTGGAGACTTGTGTTCAGAAGGAGTGTTTCATAGAGCAGAGATTGTCGACTGAGGTACAGAAGGACTGTTACAGAGAGCAGAGTTTGGAGACTGGGGTGCAGATGGATTATTGCAGAGAGCAGAGTTTTCACACTGAGGGACAGATGAACTTTTGCAGAGAGAAGATGTTGGAGACTGGGGTTCACAAGGACTGTTGCAGAGAGCAGAGGTTGGAGACTGGTGTGCAGAAGGATCTTTGCAGAGAGCAGAGGTTGGAGAATGAGGTGCAGAAAAAGCGTTGCAGAAAACACAAGGTGGAGACTGGGGTGCAGAAGGAATATTGTAGAGAGCAGTATTTGGAGACTTGGGTGCATAAGGACTGTTGAAGAAAGCAGAGGTTGGAGACTGAGGCGCAGAAAGACTGTTACATTGAGCAGAGGTTTCAGGCTGGGTTGCAGAAGGACTGTTTCAGCTAGCAGATGTTTGAGACTGGGGTGCAGAAGGATCGTTGCAGAGAGCAGAGGTTGGAGGCTGAGGTGAAGAAGGATCATTGCAGAGAGCAGAGGTTCGAGACTGGTGTGCAGAAGGATGGTTACAGAGAGCAGAGTTTGAAGACTGGGGTGTAGAAGGACTTTTAAAGGCAGCACAGTTTGGAGACTTGGGTGTAGAAAGAATGTTGCGGAGAGCAGATGTTGGAAATTTGTTTGCAGAAGGACTGTTGCAGAAAGCAGAGGTTGGAGACTGAGGTGCAGAAGGACTGTTGCAGAGAGCAGAGGTTAAAGAATAGGTTACAGAAGGACTGTTACAGAGAGGAGACGTTGGAGACTGGGTTTCAGAAGGATCTTACAGAGAAAAGAGTTTGGAGACTGAGGTGCAGAAGGACTGTTACAGAGAGCGAAGGTTTGAGACTTAGGTGCAGAAGGATCGTTACAGACAGCAGAGGTTGGAGACTAGGGTGTAGACGGACTTTTACAGAGAGCAATGGTTTGATACTGGGGTGCAGAATGAATGTTGCAGAGAGCAGAGGTTGAAGACTGAGGTTCCGAAGGAATGTTGCTGAGAATAGAGGTTGGAGATTGGCATGCAGAAGGACTGTTGCAGAGAGCAGAGGTTTTATACTGCGATGTAGAAGGACTGTTGCAGAGAGTAGAGTTTGGAAATTGGGGTCTATAAAGAGTGTAGCAGAGAGCAGAGGTTGGTGACTAAGGTGCAGAAGTACAGTTACACAGAGCACAGTTTGGATACTGGGGTGCAGAAAGACTGATACAGAAAGCAGAGGTTGGAGACTCGGGTGCAGAAGTACCCTTACCGAGAGCAGAGTTTGGAGAATGTAGTACAGATGGACTGTTACAGAGAGCAGAGATTGGAGACTGGCGTGGAGAATGACTGTTGCAGAGAGCAGATGTTGGAGACTGGGGTGCAAAAGGACTGTTGTAGAAAGTAGAGGATGGAGACTGGGGTGCAGAAGGACTATTTCAGAGAGCAGATGTTGTAGACTGAGTTGCAGAAGGACTGTTAGTGAGGGAAGAGTTTGGAGAAGGTGGTTCAAAACGACTGATACAGAAAGCAGAGGTTGGATACTGGGGTACATAGGACCTTTACAGAGAACATAGGTTGGAGACGGTGGTACAGAAAGACTGTTACAGAAGGCCGAGGTTTGAGACTGGGATGCAGAAGGACTGTTACAGAGAGCCGAGTTTGCAGACTGGGTTTCAGAAGGGTCTTACAGAGATATTAGTTTGGAGACTGAGGTACAGAAAAACTGTTTTGAGAGCAGACGTTGGAGACTGGGGTGCAGAAGGATCGTTGGGGCGAGCAGAGTATAGAGACTTGGGTGTAGATCGACTGTTGCAGAGAGCAGAGGTTGGAGTCTGGGTTGTAGAAGGACTGTTTCAGAGAGCAGATGTTTGAAACTTGTGTGCAGAAGGACTGTTTCATAGAGCAGAGATTGGAGACTGAGGTAACGATGGACTGTTACAGAGAGCAGAGTTTGGAGACTGGGGTGCAGATGGATTATTGCAGAGAGCACAGTTATCAGACTGAGGTACAGAAGAACTTTTACAGAGAGAAGATGTTAAAGACTGGGGTTCACAAAAAATTTTCAGAGAGCAGAGTTTGAAAACTGGTGTGCAGAAGGATCTTTACAGAGAGCAGAGGTGGGAGAATGAGGTGCAGAAAGATCTTTGCAGAAAGCACAGGTTGGAGACTGGGGTGCAGAAGGAATGTTGTAGAGAGCAGTATTTGGAGACTTGAGTGCAGAAGGACTGTTGTAGAAAGCAGAGTTTGGAGACTGAGGTGCAGAAAGACTGTTACATTGAGCAGAGGTTAGAGACTGGGGTGCAGAAGGACTGAGAGAGAAAGCAGATGTTGGAGACTGGGGTGCAGAAGGACCGTTACAGAGGGCAATACTTGGAGAATCCGATACAGAAGGACAGTTACAGCGAGCAGAGTTTGGAGACTGGTGTGCAGAAAGATCTTACAGAGAGCAGATGTTGGAGACTTGTGTGCAAAAGGACTGTTGTAGAGAGCAGAGGTTAAAGACTTGGGTGAAGAATATCGTTGCAGAGTGTAGAAGTTGGAGACTGAAGTTCTGAAGGCCTCTTAAAGAGAGCAGAATTGGAGACTGGGATACAGAAGGCCTATTACAGAGAGCAGAGATTAAAGACTGGATGCAGAAGGACTCTTACAGACAGTAGAGTTTGAATACTGGGTTTCCGAAGGATTTTACATAGAGCACAGTTTGGAGACTGAGGTACAGAAGAACTGTTACTAAGACAAGAGGTTTGGAGACTGGGTGCAGAAAGATTATTGCAGAGAGCAGAGATTTCAGACTGAGGTAAACAGGAACTGTTGCAGAGAGCAGATGTTGTAGACTGGGTTACAGAAAGACTGTTACAGCGAGCATAGGTATGAGACTGGGGTGAAGAAAAATTGTTGAAGAGAGCAGAGGTTGGAGACTGGGGTGCAGATGGACTGACACAGAGAGCAGAGTTAGGAGACTGGGGTGCAGAAGGCCTGTTACAGAGAGCAGAGGTTGGAGACTGGGGTGATGAAGGACTGTTACAGAGAGCAGAGTTTGGAGACTGCGTTGCAGAAGGATCTTACAGAGAGCAGAGGTTGGACACTGAAGTGCAGAAGCACTGTTACAGAGAGTGGAGGTTGGAGACTGAGGTGCAGAAGGACAGTTGCAGAGAGCAGAGATAGGATACTGAGGTGCAGAAGGATTGTTACAAAGAACAGAGTTTGGAGATGGTGTGAAGAAAGACTGCTGCAGAGAGCAGAAGTTTTAGACTGGGATGTAGAAGGACTGTTGCAGAGAGTAGAGGTCGCAGATTGGGGTCCAGAAGGACTGTAGCAGAGAGCAGACTTGGAGACTAAGGTGCAGATGTACAGTTACACAGAGCAGAATTTGGTGACTGGGGTGCAGAAGGACTTATACAGAAAGCAGAGGTTCGAGACTCAGGTGCAGAAGTACCCTTAGAGAGAGCAGAGGTTGGAGAATGCAGTACAGAAGAACTGTTACAGAGAGCAGAGATTGGAGACTGGGGTGGAGAATGACTGTTGAAGAGAGAAGTTGTTGGAGACTGGGGTGCAAAAGGACTGCTGCAGAGAGCAGAAGATGGAGAGTTGGGTGAAGAAGGACTGTTGCAGAGACCAGAGGTTGCAGACTGAGTTTCAGAAGGACTGATGTAGGGAACAGATGTTTGATCCTGGGGTGCAGAAGGATCGTATAGGCGAGCAGAGTATGGACAATAGGGTGCAGAAGGAATTTAGCAGAGAGCAGATGTTGGAGACTTCGGTTGAGAAGGACTGTTCCATAGAACAGTGATTGCAGACTGAGGTACAGAAGGACTGTTATAGAGAGCAGAATTTGGAGACTGGGGTGCAGATGGATTATTGCAGAGCAGAGTTTTCAAAATGAGGTACAGAAGAACTGTTTCAGGAAGCAGATGTTGGAGACTTGGGTTCACAAGGACTGTTGCAGGTAGCAGAGTTTTGATACTGGGGTGCAGAAGGATCGTTGCAGAGAGCAGAGGTTGGAAACTGAGGTGCAGAAAGATCGTTACTCAGAGCAGAGTTTTGAGTCTGGAGTGCAGAAGAACTTTTACAGAGAGCACAAGTTGGAGACTTGGGTGCAGAAGAAATGTTGCGGAGAGCAGATGTTGGAGATTTGTTTGCAGAAGGACTGTTGCAGAAAGCAGAGGTTGGAGACTGAGGTGCAGAAGGACTGTTGCAGAGAGCAGAGGTTAAAGAATGGGTTGCAGAAGGACTGTTACAGGGAGGAGACGTTGGAGACTGGGTTTCAGAAGGATCTTACAGAGAAAAGAGTTTGGAGACTGAGGTGCAGAAGGACTGTTACAGAGAGTGGAGGTTCGAGACTGATGTGCAGAAGGATCATTACAGAGAGCAGAAGTTGGAGACTGGGATGCAGACGGACTTTTACAGAGAGCAATATTTTTATACTGGGTTTCAGAAGGAATGATGCCAAGAGCAGAGCTTGGAGACTGAGGTTCAGAAGGACTGTTGCAGAGAGCAGAGGTTTTAGACTGCAATGTAGAAGGACTGTTGCAGAGATTAGAGTTTGGAAATTTGGGTCCAGAAGGAGTGTAGCAGAGAGCAGAGGTTGGATACTAAGGTGCAGAAGTACAGTTACACAGAGCACAGTTTGGAGACTGGGGTGCAGAAGGACTGAAACAGAAAACAGAGGTTGGAGACTCGGGTGCAGAAGTACCCTTACCGACAGCAGAGTTTGGAGAATGCAGTACAGATGGACTGTTACAGAGAGCAGAGGTTGGAGCCTGGGGTGGAGAATGACTGTTGCAGAGAGCAGATGTTGGAGACTGGGGTGCAAAAGGACTGTTGCAGAGAGTAGAGGATGGAGACTGGGGTGCAGAAGAACTGTTGCAGAGAGCAGAGATTTCAGACTAAGTTGCAGAAGGTCTGTTAGTGAGGGAAGAGTTTGGAGAAGGTGGTGCAAAACGACTGATACAGAAAGCAGAGGTTAAATACTGGGGTGCATAGGGACCCTTACAGAGAACAGAGGTTGGAGACAGCGGTACAGAAGGACTGTTACAAAGAGCCGAGGTTAGAGACTGGGGTGCAGAAGGACCTTTAGAGTGAGCAGGGTTTGGAGACTGTGTACAGAACGACTGTTACAGAGAGCAGAGTTTGGAGACTGGAGAGAATAAGGAGTGTTGCAGAGTACAGAGGTTGGAGACTGCGGTGCATCAGGACCGTTGCAGAAAGCAGAGGTTGGAGACTGGGGTGCAGAAGGATCGTTGCAGAGAAAAGAGTTTGGACACTGGAGTTCAGAAGGACTGTTGCAGAGTGCAGATTTTGGAGACTGAATTGCAGAAAGACTGTTTAGAGAACAGATGTTGGAGACTGGGTTGTAGAAGGACTCTTGCAGAGAGCATAGGTTGAAGACTGATGTGGAGAAGGACTGTTACACAGAACAGAGTTTGGAGACTGGGGTGCTGAAGGACTGTTGCAGAGAGCAGATGTAGGAGACTGAGAGGCAGAAGGACTGTTACAAAGAGCAGAGGTTTGCGACTGGGGTGCAGAAGGACTGATGCAGAGAGCAGAGTTTCGAGACTGCGGTGCATAAGGCCTGTTACAGAGAGCAGAGGTTGGAGACTGGGGTGCAAAAGGGCTCTTAGAGAGAGCAGAGTTAGGAGACTGGGTTGCAGAAGGATCTTTCATAGAGCAGAGTTTGGAGACTGAGGTGCAGAAGGACTGTTACGGAGAGCAGAGTTTGGAGACTGGGGTGCTGAAGGAACTTTGGAGACCACAGAGTTTCTGGACTGAGGTGCAGAAGGACTGTTGCAGAGATCAGATGTTGGAGAATTGGGTGCAGAAAAACTGTTGCAGAGAGTAGATGTTGTAGACTGGGATGCAGAAGGATCATTGCAGAGAGCAGAGGTTGGACACTTGGGTGCAGAAGGACTGTTACACAGAGAAGAGGTTGAAGACTGAGGTGAAGAAGGACTGTTAAGGAGAGCAGATGTGGGAGACAGGGGTGTAGAACTGATACAGAGCAGAAGTTGGAGACTGAGGTACAGAAGAACTGTTACAGAGAGCAGACGTTGGAGACTCGGGTGTAGAAGGATTATTGCAGAGAGCAGAGTTTTCAGATAGAGGTACAGAAGAACTGTTGCAGAGAGCAGATGTTAAAGATTGGTTTGCACAAGGACTGTTGCAGTGAGCAGAGGTTGGAGACTGCGGTGCAGAGGGATCATTGCAGAGAGCAGAGGTTGGAGACTGGTGTGCAGAAGGACTGATACAGAGAGCAGAGTTTGGAAACTGGGGTGCAAAAGGTCTTTTACAGAGAGCAGAGTGTGGAGACTGGGTTGCAGAAGGATCTTACATAGAGCAGAGGTTGGAGACTGAGGTGTAGAAGCACTGTAACAGAGAGTAGATGTTGGAGACTCAGGTGGAAAAGGACCATTGCAGAGAGCAGAGGTTGTAGACGGAGGTGCAGAAGGATTGTTAGAGAGAGCAGAGGTTGGAGACTGGGGTCTAGAAGGACTGTAGCAGAGAACAAAGTTTGGAGACTAAGGTTCAGAGGGACATACAAAGAGCACAGGTTGGAGACTCGGGTGCTGAAGGACTGATACAGAAAGCAGAGTTTGGAGACTTGGGTGTAGAAGTACCCTTACAGAGAGCAGATGTTGGAGAATGCAGTACAGAAGGACTGTTATAGAGAGCACAGGTTGGAGACTGGGGTGCAAAAGGACTGTTACAGAGAGCAGAGGTTGGAGACTGGGGTGCAGAATGATTATTGCAGAGAGCAGAGTTTTCAGACTGAGGTGCAGAAGGACTGTTGCAGAGAGCAGATGTTCGAGACTGGGTTGCAGAAGGAGTGTTTCAGAGAGTAGAACTTGGAGACTGGGGTGGAGAAGGATTGTTGCAGGGAGCAGAGGTTGGAGACTGGGGTGCAGAAGGACTGTTATAGGGAGCAGAGGTTTTACACTGGGGTGCAGAAGGCCTGGTACAGAGAGCAGAGCTTTGACACTGTGGTGCAGAATGATTGCTGATAGCTGGTGAGCCTCCTTCTGGACACCTTCTTTTCCGGACAGTCCATCAGACCTCTCCTCACCCTGCTCTCTTTTGTCTTTATGAGCACCTGTGACTTTCACAGTCACTCTAAGCCATGACCCCAAGGCCTATCTCCTGGGAACCTGTCCTGCTGCCTCCTGGAATCTCCTTGGGGAGACCCCGCAGGTACCCAGACTCCAGGCCCAACCTCTTTCCCTCCTTTTCTCTCCCCAGACATGCTCCTTCTCATTTTTTTATGTTTTTATGAGTCACCCCACTGTCACTCAGCTACCCCACAGATCAGGTGCTTTCTTATGTCCTTGTCACCAGGACTTTGAAGTGCTCCACACAGGGCTCCTCTTCAGAGCTTTTCCCCAAGCTCCAAATGTCACATCTTCAGTTACCAGATATTTCCTTTTAATCTTGTTTTGGCACCAGATTACTCTCCCAGACTACATGAAGGTATTCTAACAAAAGCACATGGACTGTAGAGATTATTATGGCTTAGAAATAAGGTATCCCCAACCAAATGCTCAGGGTCAGCCACAGTAGCAGTGTTCAGAAGTGAAATTATTAGACTGTGAGACTTGTGACCTAATCTGTGGATCTATCCATTTTGTAAGTAAATTATCTGAAAGGCCCACTGTACTGAGAGGAGTGTGGGAAAGTGGAGTGTGACCAGGGACATGCCCTGGGGAATCACATCTTGTCCCCTGATAACTGTCTCCTCCCGTCCCCTCCCCCACCCCAACCTTCTGGCTGCCATGATCTAGGGACGCTTCCTCCCTTGTTCCCTTCCACCTCGGTGTCTGTTTTCAGCCTTTGCTCACCTAGAATGCAGTCTACTAGTGATTATTGAGATTCTCCAGTTGTCCTGGTCCTGCCCATTTGCACACCACAGCTAGCTCCTAGGCAGCCAGACCCATGGACCTCCTGCTGGCTACTGAGGAGAGAAGAGAGATTTTCTGAGGACCCTGCTAGATGTTCGCTCTTATTTTTTTTTAAAGACCACACTCAGAGGGCATGTTTCAGTCAGTCCTTCACATGCGTCTTTGAGAAATCAGACTCACAATGATTTTTGTGATTCTCTCCCAGGCTCCAATAACCACCGCTCTACTCCCTACTTCTCTGAGATCAACTTTTTACCTTCCACAAAGAAGTGAAATACTGCTACTTCTCTTTATGTGTCTGGCTTATTTCACTTAATATAATTTCTCCAATGAGCTAGTTTTAAATAGAAACTGCACAACAAATTCTTTTATGTCAGATTTAAATTTTATTCTGAAGAGATAATTCGAAATGGTCACATATGTTTATGTAGGAAAATGTTCATTAAAATATTTATAGGACTGGATATGATCTGAATGTTTAGCCAAAGGGGAAAGATTAAGTTTATTTAAGAGAGATGTAAGTTTATTGATCATCTCAATAGATGCAGAAAAAGCATTTAACAAAATATAGCATCCCTACCTGTCAAAACAGTAGAAACACTAGGGACAGAAGGAACTTTGTAAAAGCATTGTAAAAGCTATCTATGCTAAACCCAAGGCAGCATAATTCTAAGTGGAGAAAGGTTGAAAGCATTCACTCTAAAAACTGGAAGCAGACAGGGTGCCCCCTCTTTCACCACTACTATTCAACTTCATCCTTGAAATTGCCAGAGCCATTGGACAAAAGAAAGAAATTAAAGGTATACAAATAGGACAAGAAAAATTCAAATCTCATTCTTTGCTGATAGGATCATGTCATCTTTTTAAATTTTTTATTAGAGCATAATAGTTATACATAGAAGTTGGGTTGATTTGGAAAAGATATTACGTGCATGGAATCTGATTTACTCTATTCAGTCCCCACCCCCCATCTCCCTCCCCTTCCTGCCCCCATTCTCCTTTCTCTACTGATCTTTTTTTGAGTCATTTATCTGTTAATTTCTGACTGGTGCTTTCTACATATACATACAGGTGCAGTCCCCTGTTTTAGACTTCCATGTGCACATAACATGATCTGCGTAAAAACCTTTCAAATTTCCTCTCTTCCCAAACCTCTCTGCCCTCTCATTCTCTTTCTACTCCACTGATCTTCCCTGTATACTTAAGATAGCCAGTCCAACCCCACTTCATCAACTTCTTTCTTCTATTTTGCTCTGGCCCTGATAATTTCAGCATTGTACAGGAATAGTTAATTTCTGCCTTTCCGAACACAGAGATCAAGATTGATGTAAAATGAGAAAACTCTACATTGGAAAACACTGAAGGCAACACCGACTTCTTCTGCAGATGATGACTCTGCTTTGTAAATATTTTTCTTAACATTTGCAATGAAAATGAACTTCTCCAAAAATCCTATGTTTACATAAAAGGACAACAGGAGACAGAGATTACTGAGACAGTGAGAAATGACTTCACACAATGATGAGGTCGAATGGCTTTCTGTTGGCTTCTAGCAATTCTCTGGTTACTCCCACACACCATCACCCCTGCAAATGTGTGTGGCTCCATGGGTTTGATTCCCTGAGACCAGTCCCACAGGTTTTCAGTCTCCAGGCTGCTTTTCATTCCATATTATTTGCCATGTTGCTGCAGATTAACAACCCTGTTTGGGGTGCTCTCAGTCCATTTTCATCATGGTCCCTTTTTCTCTGTTTTGTAGCTATGACAACAATGGAAATGAGCAATCAATCATTTGTAACTGAATTCATCTTCTTGAGATTTTCCAACCACTCCAACCTACAGGGCTGGTTCTTCCTGCTCTTTCTGGTCATTTACCTGACCACTCTCCTGGGGAACATGCTCATAATAGTGGCCACCAGGGTCAGTCCTGCTCTCCACACTCCAATGTACTTTATCCTCAGCAATTTGAGCTTCTTGGACGTCTGCTACACATCCACCACCCTCCCAGTACTGCTGGTGAACTTCTTCTGGGAGAAGAAGGCCATTTCTTATGAGGGCTGCCTTTCCCAGATCTTCTTCTTGGTGACAAGTGCTGGCACAGAAGGCTTCTTACTGGCTGTGTGGCCAGTATGACTGCTGTGTGGCCACATGCCGTCCTCCTCAGTACCCAGTCATCATGAGTGTGAAGGTCTGTGTTGGCCTGGTAACTGGGTCCTGGCTGTGTGGGATGGTGAATTTGGTCACACACACGGTGGTGGCCATCAAACTCACTCTCTGTGGGCCCCACCAGATCAGCCACTTTCTCTGTGACACCCCATTGCTCCTGAAGCTCTCCTGCTCAGACACCTCTGTCAATGAGTCTGCGCTCCAGGTTGTCAGTGCCACCATGGGCCTGAGCCCCTGCCTCTTCACTGCAGGCTTCTACGCACTCATCATGGCGGCCATTCTGGGGATTCCCTCTGCCCAGGGCAGGAGGAAGGCCTTCTCCACCTGAGTGTCCCCCCTCACTGTCGTGGTGGTCTTCTATGGAACAGCCAACTTCCACTAAGACAGGCCCAGAGAAGGCTGGACATGGACACCCTGGTCTATGTGCTCTTTTGTGTGGTGACCCCCATGTTGAAGCCCATCATTCACAGCCTGAGAAGCAACGAAGTCCAGAGTGCCCTGAGGGAGCTGGCTGGGAGACAGACTGTATAGTGAGATTAGAACTAGATGATGGTTTCATTCTAGGAAATGTCTTAGTTGTAGAAATATGTAAACTCTTCAGCAGCAATTACAAGAGGGCTCTCTCCATACACAGTGTCTCATGACCACAGTGGTGCCCCTCCAACCAGGGGAAGCACACTGTGCTAAGTATGTGACACATGGTGACCTCACCTGGGTTCTCTAATTTACAAGCATTTCAGAATATTTTTATTACTTTCTCTCCAAAAAAAGCCTGTACCTAAAGCAGTCAATCTCCTTTCACCCAATATTGCAGCTCTAGCCAACACTAGTGAATGTGAAGTGCTAAGTGCAATGTGACTTTGACTTGCATTTTCCTAATGGATCTTGATTCTAAGTTTTAAATAAACACCATTTCTGTGTTTCTCCTTCACATGTGGAAAGACCCATGTATACATTCGAGTTTCTGTGGATATTTTTAATAAAGTAATACCATATATGCCTTTTTGATCTGACTTCTTTCACTTAGGATGTTTGCAATTTTCAGTTATATTGTAGCTTGTATAAGTATTTTAGTTTATTCCTCCTTATTGTGACTGATTTCCATCTTATGAAAATGCCACATTTCTTTGTTCATTTCCCACTGGATAGTAATTTTTACTTTGTGTCTGTGTGGGTGTCGTACTGCAGATTGAAGCCCGAGCCTCCTGCACACAAAACAATGTTCTACCACTAAGCCAAAGCCCAAAACTTTTAAAAATTTTGTTTTGAGACAGGGTCTTGTAAATTTGCCCAGGTTGTCTCTGAATTTGTGATCCTCCTGCCTCAGCATCTTGAGTAGCTAGATTACAGACCTGCCTTGTCATTTTCACTTTTTGACTAATATGAATAAGATTCGTATATATAATATGAACATTATACATAATATGAATATTATATGAACATTCAAGTACAAATCATTGGTGGAAAACTTTTTTATTTATCTTGAGTTTGTAAGTAGTAGTGGAAGAGGTGGATCGTTAACTCCATATTTAACTTTCTAAAGAAGTTCCAGATCATTATCAGAAAAGTGGAACCAGCTTACCTTATTATTAAGAGTGGTAAATAAAGCTTCTGATTTCCTCACTCCCTTAACAACACATCATTATCATTCATTTTATTGTGATGACCCTGGAATGTGTAAAGTGCTTCATCAAATGTGCTTTAGCTTTGCCTTTCCCTGATGGCTAATCATTCTAAGATCTTTTAGGAGTACTGTTAATGTGTCTCTCCTAAGCATGAGGAAAACCCCATTGTATTATGGGAAATTTTAAGTTTTAGAAACTTACCTCTTTATCTAATAGGTTTATTTTTATTTTCGTGCAGTAAAATACTACAAGACTTTCAAGCTTGTTGTCTTTTCTCCATCTGTGCCCGAAAGTGTTGTTTGATGACATTTTTTTCCCTCTACTTTTAACTCCATACCAAACAATTTCTTCACCAGGTCATGAGCATCAGCAGGATCATAAAATTAAGGGGCACAAAGTCATACAGGTTTTGGTAAGGGATCAGCCCTTAGCAGGAGTGGATCAGCTGAATATAGTGGGGATGCTTTTAATATTGTGGCTTCTGATATCTGTCCATCTGGCAAAGTATGTAACATGAAGGAAAACTTCATATGCTGTGCGAAATCCATCTCAATAAGTGTACACCCACCCTGACCCCTTTTCTCCCTAGCGGAAGGGAAGGCAGTCTTGAGGTTTCAGCCACCCACAACTTCTTAGAAGAAATCTCACTCTGAACTTCGCTCACCCACATCCCAGAAGAGAGAGGACACTGATCTTCTCGCTGCATGCTGGGAACAGGTATTGCCAAGACATTAATGAATCAACAGCGAATTAACTGCTCTCCCTTGTTGCAGTTGAACTCAAGCTGTTGCCCTTGAGTTGTTTTTGCCCACTGAAGGAGTCCCAGAGCAGCTGCAGAGGAAAGGCTCGATGTATATTCCCAACAGGTCGGCCCCAGACCTTTATAAATGTCCATCACAGGAAAATGAATTGTGAGAGATCAGAAATTTTGACTCTTTCATGAGCCCACAGATCATGCGACAGGCAACTCTCAGAATAACAGGTCCGTTTTCTGGTGAATGGAGACCCAACAGCCAGTTTTAGCAAGAGCTTCTTTGCAGCCCAGGTCCTAGTATGGAGAGCAGCAAGGGCCACACCAAAACCAGAAATCTACGCCTCTGTGTGAAAGTAGCTGGAAAGTACTTTATTTACCATCACAATTTTCAAAAAACTACCCCAGAATCAGGATATACATACACCTTAATAACATATTACAGAATATTGTACATATTTTCATTGCCATTTTGATGGCATTTATGTAATGACCTATCGTAGCACCTTTTCTATGTGTGTCTAAGTTTGCACAATACTACTTGTATTGCTAGAGTAGAAATAACTTCAGAAGTTATCACAAAACCTGAGGATTTAGCATGATGCCTCAGTACTGAAAGAAAACCGAAAACATGACCAGAAACACTAGGATGCCTAAATTCCTTAAGTGAGATGATGTGTGTGGAAAATTAATTATGGTAAACAATAGATAATGCTAATTGTTAATCCTCTGCTTTTGATGAGCAGGACAGAAAAGAATAATTTTAAGGGAGAAAGTATAGGGACACATTCCCATTATGATACATATAGCATAACAATAGACCTACCTAAATATCTGTTTAAATAAAAATCATTATGTAGGAAGAAGTTATGTTTAGAAACGTATTCATTCACTAACTAAGGGTTTTCATCTTTATCTTACAACACATGGATGCTTGGGGAGGGGAGTTGCAAGCAATTTATTAACTTTTATAAAATCCCTGAAGTTTGTGAGTCAACTACTTCATACACAATCCCCTCCTTTAGAAATATTATATTTTGGGGTCACTCATAAGTGACTTCATTCTCGGTCACCTGACTTTGAGATGACTGATCGGGAAAGAAAGAGGCAGAGCTGCTTGTTCTGTGGGAACTGAGCTGATGGTCTCATAAGGATATGTTTGGAGACAGAAGACAATTAGTTCCTCAGAAGCCGCTGGGCTATGCTGCCTCACTTATGCCACAGAGGCTTTATTTTTCTCAGCAAGATATCTGCACCAGAACCACTGAACAGAAATGTCCTCTCGCCTCTGTCAAGTCTCTGTTAGATCCTTTAGGTCCCACACAGTACCGTCTTAAAGAATCTTTTAAAAAACTCTGCTCCATGGATGTACTTGACATACCTTCATAATTCTTCAAACTTTACTGAGTGCACATTTACACAAGGTGTTGCCCTAGTGTTTAGAACACAATTTAGAAGCCAGGTAAAACCTGGATGAGCTCTATTCAAGAAGGAATGAGGGGCTTTGACAAGTATTAAGTGCTCCCATTCCCAGAGCTGCACAAGGAAACACTAAGGGAAAATAATGATAATTTGTAGATTACATAGAATTGTTACCAGTTTCCTGCACATATTGAGTTCATCTTCCCATTAGATTGTAAGTTGGATGAAGGACAGTGTCGGAGACCAGCTCCAATAGGGGGTCTCAGGAGACGAACGGATGGTGAGGAATCGGCGAAAGAGGGGGTGGAGAAACAACACAGACACCAAAGTGAAGGTGTTTATCCCAATCTTTACTTGTGAGTTGATCATATATACTTTTCATTTTGGCAGGCTTACAGTACTTTGTGGTTACAAAACAGAATCAATTATTATAACAAAACCAAAATATTACGTAGCTACAATTAGAATAGAAGAATTTATCTTGGCTTATGCATAAGCAAGCGTTTGTACTTTTAGTTCTACTTTTGCTTTGAGCTGTTTCTGCTTAGTTAACTTTTAATAATAGTTACAAATGTCCCAAACTATTGGCCTATACCTTGACTATTCTTTATTGACTTACTGACTGGAACCGGTGCCATGGTTATGACAAGTAGTTGATTTGTTATTACTTGTAACCAATCAAAAGTAAGAGCACAAACCATTGTGCACAGGAACAAGAACAAGTTGCCCAGTACTAAGCACTAATCTATGTTCTTAACATTAATTTTCCTTCTCTAGATTTTAATTTAATTTCTCAAAAACTTCCTTGATAGGAATACAGGGAGTTTTTCTTTAGACATTAACAATTTACACTCCACAGCTGAATCATTGCATTTAGAGCAAACAGATCTATGCTTTAGGAGTAGTTGCATAATTGGGAAAGTCATGATTTTTCTTTATATTTAATGGTCATATGAGAAATCAAAACTATACTTACTAAAGAAATACAAGAACAAATCAGCCCATTCGCAGAAACATACTGCGCTCCTCCAGAGGATGGACACCTTGTGCCATCCACCTCAGTAGGGCCTTGCCTTTGCCTGAGTCAGGGGAGGGGCGCAGCAGGACAGGGATCAGATCTTATCCTTTTTGGGTTTCTTAGTAGATCTGGCTTAGGACTAAATTAGACCCTGTATAGGAACAAAATTGGTTTGAATTGAAACTAACCACTACCAAGAAAGAAATTTTAAAATCTTAAATGGAACAGAGAATTTTTTATTTTGAAGAATTATATAACTCGAAGGCTCTGGCATATCGTAAGAGGTAATAATTTGTCTTCCCTTTCCCCTTTATGCTAGAAGAAGCACAGGTGAAATAAAAAGAACTGAAAGAGCTGGGCACAGTGGTGCACGCCTGTAACCCAGCAGCTCAGGAGGCTGAGGCAGGAGGATAGTGAGTTCAAAGACAGCCTCAGCAAAAACAAGGCACCAAGAAACTCAGTGAGACCGTGTCTCTTAATAAAATATAAAATAGGGCTGGGGATGTGGCTAAGTGGTCAAGCCTCTGAGTTCAACCTCCGGTAACTGCCCCCCTACACCCCGGCCCCCAAAAAACAGAACTGAAAGAGATGTTAAATGCTGAATTGAGTGCTGAATCTCCAAGACAGGAGGGAGGCTTCTTCCTGGTGAATTTGTTAAGATTTCAAACCTACAAGTTAGGGGTAAGGGCATCCCTGCATGTTAGGTGAAAGAGCCCAGCCTCCCCCAAAGTGTGTCCTTGGACCAGCATCACTGGGAACACTTGGAACTCACTGACTGAGGACAACTGTTCTGCACAATGACCTCTGATCTTTCCCTCGGCTCCAAGCACCCACACCACATGGAAGGATATGAGGACAACTCTGGGCCAGGCCTGATAGCTCATAGATTTTACAGTAATAAATTCACATTGCCACAAGCACCTGAAATCATTCAGATATTTTTTCTGCATAAATTGTCCTTGTACTGTGTGTGTGTGTGTGTGTGTGTGTGTGTGTGTGTTAAGCAATTTACTAGGCAACATGAAAATCGGATTTAGAAATTTTAATCATTGCTTGCGCTATTGAGATCAAATAGGAATCATTGTTACCCTGATGTGCATAAGGTTTTTCATGATCACACCATTCTTCCTTGTTTTGGTCATGCCCATTTTTTTTTTTCGTTTGAGGAAATGAATCCCTAAGGTTAGTCAGAAAAACATTTCATTTATTGCAAAAGCAAAAAAAAAAAAAAATTCTTCTTTTAAGACTCTAGACTTATTTATTTTATTTTGTTTATATTTAGATTTTAAAATTAGTTGTGCTTAACTGAAGCACCGACTTTCTATTGAAATTTAAATACTTTAAGCTTCTTAAGGCCCTGAGATTTGAAATTTTAATGAAAGCTCTGTTGGCCTATTAATCATGTGCAATGAATTATTAGAACCAAAGACAAGAATGTCTGGGCATTGAAGATAATAAGACAGTTTACTAATATATGGTATTATCATCAGGTAACAAAGTATCACTACAAATAATAGTTATTACATGATAAATTTTCTGAGTCAATTTCTTGTTTGTTTTTTAAATCATAATTGTTAATACATATTAAATGTACAAATTAATGTACATTATGCAAATAAAAGGGATTCATTGATGTTTCCCTACTTGCATTAATATATTGTGCATTAATTTCAATTCTTTTTTCTATAAAATGGGGATAATAGGTTATCTTACAGGTTGTTGTGTAAACCAAATAAGTTAATGCATGTAAAAGTCTTATAGGCATTTAATAAGTGTTAGGTATTTTTATCTAATATGTGTCTCTATTCGTTACTCAATTTGAAAAATCCTGATTTGATTCAGGTATGTAAAAATTTATCTCTTCAAAGAAATTCACTGAGTTTTGATAGAATGGATTATCTGAAATTCAATCTAATTTTTTTAGAAAACATGCCACTTTTAAACTACATTAAAAAAGTTTTTTTTAAAGTCAGGCATTTATGTGTATTGAAGCAATCTAAGAAGACACACACTCAAATTATTTTTCTATGAAATATGCCCTAGATGATTATGATGATTATGGTTATTATTATTGCAGAGCAGAGGGTTTACTATTAAGTTGATCTAATTCCTATGTTGCATTATATAAATTCTAAGGAGCAAGTACATATTGTGTCACAAAGTGTCATTCATGAGTTATGATTGTTAATAATGGATTCTAATGGTGACCATGATGATGATTCCATCTAATGCCTTACATTAATAAAAAGCATAGAGGATAAAGAAAATTATTTGGGTATCATCCTTCACCCTTCCCCACACCCGTGACCTACAAGAAATTAGCCACTAAAACCAAGGAAAAACTTATATGTAGATAAAATTATATAAAGATACATTGGGAGATTTTTTAATGCCCCATGAAATTGTCCCTCCTGAACTGACCTTTATATTTAAGACCTTTACAATAGCAGTATGCACAACTTCAGAGATTGTATTTTTAAATCCCTGAACATTTACGTTTAGTTTTCCCTTTTACACATCCACAGACCATGTACCAATTTCCCATAGTAAAATCTGCTGGAACTGCCTTCTATGTGGAATTTTATTTCTTTTACTGAAAACATCTAGATATCTACCTATAAAAGAGATTGTCATATTGATCTTTTTGATACAGGGAGTTAAAAGAAAGTACATGTCACTGATTTCTAAATGACGTGAAGTTCATCCAGGTAGTTGATAGAGAAAACAGAGAACGTAAGAAATGTCAAGTACATGTAGCTTTCAGCTCCATTTCAAAGTTGATTTATTGTAAATCAATGCTAATAAGGTAAACTCTTGTTTAGGGAAATTACTTAGAGAAAGCAATACCTACAACTGACCTAGATAGTGTGGTGTTTTTATTCATTTCTGGATAAACTTTTACTACAATTTTCGTGAACACCAAGTATCACAAGAATCCCTACGTTCTCTATTTCCTTCTGTACTTTCTCTATTCTCCTGGGATATTTCATATTCACCCTTTGCTATAACAGTTGCCTTCAAGACAATGACTCCGAAATCCATACCTGCAGTTCTAGGGTGTCTGTGAAGGGCATTTCCACGTGATTATCCCACAGATAACTCACATTCAACATTACTCAAATCAAATCCACTAAAGCCTCCTCTACATCTGCTATTCCTAACATATTCCTGTTTTTCTGAGTGATCCCACCAGCTAGCCAGCCTGCCCAAACTGATTTGTTGTCTTTACTGTGTCCTATTTAACTAGGACTTTAAAGTTCTCCATATCCTTCTCCATGAGGGCTTCAGAGATTTTCTCCCACCTTCAACACAGCACATCTTCAAATACAGACCACTTCATTTTGATCTTGTTTTAGCATTCAGATCACTCTTTTGAACTAAACAGGTGTGTCTAAAACCTGGGGAACCAGGTTTCACAGTTATCGACCCCTGCTCCTTGGACTCACACGCACAATTTCATGAGTGGGTCTATCTGCGTATTCTAGACCTAGAGATCTGATGATTTTCTAAAACCCAGTCTATCTCCATCCAGATGTCCCTGTTTTCAATCTGCACTCACCTGAAAGAGATTTATTGGTCTCCTATTGTTGATACTCTGCAATCATTTATGTCCATGCTCATACCCAAGCCTGGCTTCCAGAGACACACCTGGGCTCTCTCACCCATGGCATGGTGGGGGGTGGGACATTTTCCGAGGTTTACATTGCTAAGTACCTTGCTTAGAAATCAGGCCTGACACAACTTCACAGAGCCTAGCCCCGGCCCCATAGGCTGATACCCTGCCACCTCCCCTGAAGTAGCAGGCTTCTCAGAATGACCCAGGGCTTGGCAGCATCCACTGGTACTATCCCAACAGCCCCTTGAAGCCTAGCTGGAGTTTCCATAGAAACAGGGTACATCTCTATTGAACTGGGCTCCGTCCTTCCGCCCCAGTTTGATGCAGCTCTTAGAGAAGCTCAATAGTGAGGGTCTTTCCATTTATAGCAATTAGGAAAACCAAGTGTTCTGAGCTTGCTGTGCCTTAGATGGCAGATTCCTGCTATATTCTTTGAGATTTCTGCCATCAATGTTGCCTGAGATTCCAACTTGCCATCCCACTAATTATAAGACAGTGTTCTCAGTCAAGACCAACCCCACAATAAATAACACACACACACACACACACACACACACACACACACACACACACACATGCACACGCCCACCCATCATGGTGAGCAAGGCTTTGTATCTGTGATACAGACCGAATGCACCCACCAATCACATTCACTGCTTCAAACAGATCGTGATCAGGAAACAACTGATGTCACTTGTAAAATGTGATATGTCCTGGACTATCACTGTGGTAAATAAGAAGTAGAGAAATGCAAAAAATGGGAGAAAATACTTAACCTCTTAGAGACCTATAAAAATATTTAGATGTGGTTCCAACCAATTCTGAGTTAAAAATCATCTTGAAAAAATGCTTTCACTTCTATTTATCAATTTACTTACTTACTTACTTACTTACTTACTTACGTACTTACTGCAGTACTGGGGATTGAACCCAGTGGCACTCTATCATGAAGCTATATCCCCAGCCCTTTCAATTATTTGGGGCGGGGGGCCTTTCAGAGTTTCAAATTTATGATCTTCCTGCCTTAGTCTCCCAAGTACCTGGGATTACAAGCAGGTACCACTCTTCCCCATTAATTACTTATTTTTAAAATAAGGCTATTTTTTAAAAATTGAACTATAATTTGTACTCAAAGAATGCACAGATCTAAAGTGTACAGGTTTATAATATTTTACATATATATGAACTACCAAAACTCAGGATATAAAACATTTCCATCACTTTAGAAAATTCCTTCATGCTTCAACTGATATCACCCCTGAGCTCCAAAAAAAAAAAAAAAAGACCACCATTATTACCTGACCATTATAGCTCTTTTGCTAATTTTTGAAGTTTATTTAAAGGAAACGTACAGTATATATTTTGTATCTGGGTTTTTTCACCCAGAAAAATTTTTTTAGATTTGTCAATGTTATTAATGTTCCAGTATTTGTGTTTCTAAAGAAACTGAATCATTCCACTGCATGATAAACCGTGATTTGTCTTCTGTCCTTCTGCTGAAGGCATAATATTTGTTTGAGATATTATGAATTCTTACACAAAAATTTTTGTGAACTGTGCATTAATTTCCTTGGAAATATGCTAGGAATGGGATTGTTTTGAATAGAATAACTACATATTTAACTACATTAGAAATTACTAAATATTTTTGAAAAGTAAGTGTATAGACTTCAAATTTCACCTTGAGTATCTATCGAAATAGCTAGAAAGCATGTTGTTTTCATCATTATAATAACCAAAAAGAGCAAAAGAAAATGCAAATTAATGACTTTTCTTGACTTTATTAGGGATGAAGATTATAAGGCAAACAACTAACTGAAGTCTGGGGAGAGATAAGCAACAAAAATAATCCAGGCATTTTTTTTAACTATGGGAGAACCCACTAGATTAATAGAAGTTTATTTATAAAAAAAAACTCAAATAAAAAATAGTTAATGGATTGCTAAAGACTAAGTATAGACTGGTTTAAGAGCATAAAGACCCAGAGGGCTATAGACATAAGATGTTTGTATTTTTTCTTTTTCTCCATGGATTCCACTAAATGCTCCCAGGAAGATAGGGAAGTGTTCTGAGAAAGTGTCTTTAATGGTATCATTTCTTGGATAGGTGGAGAGACAAAAAATAGCAACAGCAGCCAAAACTCCTCCCATACCCATTTCCTGATTTTTTGCATAGAACAAAAGCTGTAATCTTCAGGGGCAAGAGTAACAGAAACTGTTACATTAGGACACTCAACGGAAGACCTTTGCAGCTATGGAAAGGAACAGGCCGAAATGTCTAATGTCGGGAGGAATAAGAACTAGGCTCAGCCATATTGCTAGAAAGTGAGTCACTGTGAAGGCCATATTTCTGTGACTAAATTTACAGTACCTAAGGCAGGGCTTCGTGGAAACATCAGAAATCCCTTCTCTGTTTCTCACTAGTCCACTAAAATGCATTAACTGAAAATAACAATAGAATACAGCTGAGAATTCTTCAAGAAATAGATTATCTCTGGAGAACAGCGAAAATAAAATACACAAAAGCAAGCAGGGAACAATATTAACTAAGTGAACTCAGCCATATAGAATAAGGATAATATTACAGTCAATTGAGATCAATCCCAGAATGCAAGGCTGGGTCAATATTCAAAAATTTAATAAATCGAATTTCCATAGTAACAGACTAAATAAGAAAAAATATATATCATTTCAATAGATGCAGAGTAAATAACAAAATTCAATATCTATTTATGATAAAAAGTATAACTAAATGAAACTAGGGGCAAAGTCCAGTGGTAGAGTGCATGCTTGGTATGCATAAGGCTCTGAATTCAAAACCCAGCACACGTACACCAAAAAAAAAAAAAAAAACCAACAAACAAAAACAAACAAACAAACAAAAAAAACTACTAGTAAAAAATAGATAGACATTTTCTAACTTGATAAAAGGCATTGAGTAAAAGTAATGTGCCAGACACAAAGCTTATATTATCTCAAAACTTTTTTTCAGCAGTTGTGAAATAGACATCATTAATATCCTAAGCAAGAAACAAACTGAGGAATAGAGTTGAGCTGACTTTTTTACAAACAACATGTAATAAACAACAGATGGATTTCAATCCACATCTATCTGGACCAAGAGCCTACTGTTTACTATAATGTTTTTCATTTAAGATTGAAAAAGTAAAAGAAATTTTAGTTCAAAACAATGGATCACGGATTAGCATGGGTAACATGATAGAAACTCATTAATTGTATCAATCATTTTTTTTCAAGAAATGTAATGTTTGGTGAGGTAAATCTTATAATACAAAAGAAGAAAAATACCTAAGTATATATCATTTGTCAAAATTTCTTGTATCTTATAAAACTTAAAATAATAAAAGTTTCTACTGAAATAAATAGATCAATGTATTTAAAAGCAGGTGACTTATAATTTTACTTTTAAGAAATAATCAGAGATGATCACAGATACATATGTATGAAAACTTCTATTCCAATATTTATGATAGTAAATGGAATGAAAGGTTTCTATGTTCAATAAAAAGGGAGATATTAACTTAATTTCATGTTAGGAAATTAAGATTACAAGGCAAACAATTAAAGAGAGTACAACAATATTGAGAAACTTTGCTTTGGATATTTTAAAGATAGATAGAGGTAGAATGGGATGAATGCAAAGAGAGCTTTGATTTTGTGCCCTGTTCTATTCTTCTGAATAACTTTCTGCATTTTCCTCATTTTTTCACAATGAAAACTTATTACTTGAAATAACAGACATACAAAAAAGAATTCATCACAGTGAAGCACAGTGTTATGAGGGAGATACTGCAGATTAAATGAGACACAGGGGTTGATAGCTGGTTGTGCATTTTGACCAAGTCTCCATTTATTCTTACAAAAGAGCACCCATGCAAAAGTCTGTGAGAAGTTATGCTCTCTCTAAAGTCACTCCTATACGTCTCTTTCCAGAGTCCAGGCATCTCTGTATACAATATTATTTGCCATGTTGCTGCAGATTAACAAGCCTATTTGGGGTGCTCTAGTCCATTTTCGTCATGGTCTCTTTTTCTCTGTTTTGAAGCTATGATACCATTGGAAATGAGCAATCAATTATTTGTCACTGAATTCATAATCTTGGGATTTTCCAACCACTCCAACCTACAGGGATGGTTCTTTCTGCTCTTTCTGGTCATTTACCTGACCACTCTCCTGGGTAACATGCTCATAATAGTGGCCACCAAGGTCAGTCCTGCTCTCCACGCTCTAATGTAATTTTTCCTCAGCAACTTGAGCTTCTTGGACGTCTGCTACACATCCACCACCCTCCCAGTACTGCTGGTGAACTTCTTCTGGGAGAAGAAGGCCATTTCTTATGAGGGCTGCCTTTCCCAGATCTTCTTCTTGGTGACAAGTGCTGGCACAGAAGGCTTCTTACTGGCTGTGTGGCCAGTATGACTGCTGTGTGGCCACATGCCGTCCTCCTCAGTACCCAGTCATCATGAGTGTGAAGGTCTGTGTTGGCCTGGTGACTGGGTCCTGGCTGTGTGGGCTGGTGAATTTTGTCACACACACGGTGCTGGCCATCAAACTCACTCTGTGTGGGCCCCACCAGTTATGCCACTTTCTCTGTGACACCCCATTGCTCCTGCAGCTCTCCTGCTCAGACACCTCTGTCAACGAGTCTGCGCTCCACGTGGTGAGTGCCACCATGGGCCTGAGCCCCTGCCTCTTCACTGCAGGCTCCTATGCACTCGTCATGGCGGCCATCCCGGGGATTCCCTCTGCCCAGGGCAGAAGGAAGGCCTTCTCCACCTGTGCGTCCCCCCTCACTGTTGTGGTGGTCTTCTATGGAACAGCCAACTTCCACTATGACATGCTCAGAGAAGGCTGGACATAGACACCCTGGTCTCTGTGCTCTTCTGTGTTGTGAGCCCCCTGCTGAGCCCCGTCATTCACAGCCTGAGAAGCAGTGAGGTCCAGAGTGCCCTGAGGAAGCTGGCTGGAGGGTGTGCATCCCTTTGCATGATCAAAGTCTAGACCAATCTTCAAACTGGAGTATACAGTCATCTGAAAAAAGATGCCTCCCAGGGACTTGTAGGCACCTGGTTAGAGAGTCTGTATCTGGAGCTTCAACTCCAACTCCCGCTTTTAAAATCTCTGAGACTCCTTACTCTCCTCTCTTTTCTCAAACACTCTTTTCCCACTTTCAGGTTCAAGTGTGTCGGACACCTTGTGTGGGTGTTCAGCACCATCTCTGTCCTTCTGTGTTCTCCCCACACCAGAGGGACAGAAAGTACGAGAACCTCATTTCCCACACTCCCCTGCCTGCAGGCCTCCATTTTAGGAGGTTCTGTCAGATCAGCCAAACACTAGGCAGAGAGGAAGAAAGGAAAGGAAGAAAGCGGGTTCTTTTTGATCCCATAGCAGCAGCAGCAAACCCGCCCTGTAGAGGCAGGAACTAATCTCCTTGGTGCCAGGAGCTGTGTGTGCAGGCTCCTAGACAGCTGTTCCTGAATATGGGTCACAGTAGCGTGAAATGAGCATCTCTTTCCAGGGAAGTTAGGGTTTCCATATATGGGGTGGTGTCACATGCCCTATTTTCTTTTTTTCTTCCAGATCTCCCAACCATATTATAACATTTTTCTGTGTCAACTTCCTCTACCCTAAGACATCAAGAGTCGTTCTTCATCTCTACCTGACCACGGTGGCACTGACCACAATATTGGTTTACAACAGAGATGCTTCTAGATAACAGATCTGAGGAGGTAGGTTGGATGTCTGACCTGAGGGAATTGAATATGCTGATGATGTCACAGCCCATGAGAAAGGAGACCTGATAATTCCTGGTGTGCAATGACCCAACAGAGACTTTAAGTTATCGTGGCCTGAAATCAAATGTCCATGAAAAACTGAGCTTTGGAATAACACCATCGACCTTCAGGGTGGGAATGAACATTACAACATGACTACAGACTGCTGTTACTGACTGAAGTGGGAGACTTACAGAAAGAAAATGATAGGTTCAAGCATTATATTCCTCCTTCAAGTCAGGTTCAGATCATGAGAAATATTTTCTCTCTGGAAACTGATAAAGGTTAATATCAGAATAAAACATCCAATTCTCCAAATTGCAGAAGTACAAAGAAAATTATAAATCCACAATTTCTCCAGGTCTCTCTTATGTCAATTAGGACATTAATGGGGGAATGATTGAGACCCTGTTAATTAGAATGGCAAAATACCAGTGGAATCAGACAAATCTCAGAGCCTTGAAACCTGAAATCTTCATTAACCCTCTTTGCTGTCAAAAGCAGCCCCTCCTCCCCCAAGGAGACTAGCTTTCCCTAAATTGAAGACCCTATGGTGACTCTACCTGGGAGATTGTATTTCTTTTTAAGAGAGAGTGAGAGAGGAGAGGAGAGGAGCAGAGAGGTGAGAGAGAGAGAGAGAGAGAGAGAGAGAGAGAGAGAGAGAGAGAGAGAGAATTTTTAATATTCATTTTCTAGTTCTCGGCGGACACAACATCTTTGTTGGTATGTGGTGCTGAGGATCGAAATTGGGCCGTACGCATACCAGGCAAGCACACTACTGCTTGAGGTACATCCCCAGCCCAATTGTCTTTAAGATGCTCATCCATCATCCCACATTGTCACCAGACTTTTAATTGGGGTCTAATCCTAAAACGCTTCAGGTAAGATTATAAAATATAGCCCAGGAGAGTATAAGGGTCAAACCAAAATAAAAGGTAAATATTTTACTGTATTTTGTTAACAGGAGCCTTAACAATATATAAGATAATTTGTTTGAGTCTTCTAGACCAAAGAAGTCAGGACATATTGCTGGATCATCTTGAATGCAGTCACAGCGACGTAATCACCAGAAATGTTAGGGCCAAGGATTTTCCTGAGCCACAGGGAGTGGCTATTAGACTCTCTTTGGTTGATGGACTGAAATCTGGACTCAGTGTTTGCTTAAGTTCAATGACCAATATGATCCTGGAATAATGGAGAGGATGGTGATCAGAAATAAATAAGGTGTTGGATGGCGTGTTATGTGACCCCTTCCCTGACCTCAGAGCTGGATCTGGAGGAGGGCCTGGAGCACCAGCCTTCACCAAGGCCTCGTGGACATGCGTTCAGAAGACAGCACCAGATCCTTGTGAAACCTGCAGCCGCTGTCCTTGGCAGCCTGGGAAGACATTAACAGATGGCATCGTTGAAACGGGCTCCCTGATTTCAGTTAGAATAAGGGGACCCTGAAGTCAAGAGGCCATGTGGTGGAGCAGTGATCAGAACATTCGAATCTGTAGAGATTTTTGACAGTGGTAAATGATCGTGGTATTTATAGATGGGAAAAAATGGGCATTCTCCTAGAATAGTGCCTGTCCCATGTAATGTGAAACTCTTCATTTCACACTTCATTGGTGCATTGTAGTGGTCCATAATGGTGGAATTTACTGAGACATATTTGAACATGCACACAAAATAACCGTGAACTTTGGCCAATATTATTCCAATATTTCCCTTTTCCTAACCTCCTCCCCTGGTGCCTTGACTCTACTGATCTTCCTTCAACTTTCATGATGAGACTCCCTTCCCAACTTTTCTTCCTTTTCCCCCTCTAGCTTTAACAGAGGAAAAACATATGGCCCTTAACTTTCTGAGTTGCTTATTTCCCTTAATGTTCTGAAGAACCATCCATCTTCCAGCATGACATAATTTCGTTCTTCTTTATGGCTGAATGAAATTCCAGTATGCATATACCAGATGTTCTTTATCCATTCGTCCACTGATGTCACCTCGGCTGGTTCATGGGCATATATGTGTCATTATAGTATGATGACTTCGATCCGCTGTGATAAATACCAAGCAGAGGTAGAGCTGGGTCGCAAGGTGGTCCATGGTTACTCCTGAGGAGCCTCCATCCTGATTTCCGTCGTGGTTGTGCTGATTTACATGCCCACCAACAGGGTGAGAGTGCTCCTTTCTCTCCAATTCTCTCCTTGTCACACTCATTTCTGTTTGTATTTTTGGTGGTTGCCTTTGTCACTTAAGTGAGATGAAATCTCAGGGTAGTCTTGACTTGCAAGTATTTTCATATAGTTGTTGGCCACTCAAATATTTTCTTCTAAGACGTGTCTGTTTAGTTCATTTAGTTTCCCATTTGGTAATTGGGTTATTTGATAATTGGGTTATTTAATAATTGTGGGTTTGATGATAAGTTTTTTGAGTTCTTTATTAATATTCTGAATATTCATCCTCTTTTAGAAGAGCACCTCATAAATATTTTCTCCCTTTCCATAGGTTCTCTCTTCATATTCTAATTGTCTCCTTTGCTGTGCAGAAACTTCTTAATTTGATGCCATCCTATTAGCTAACTTTTGGTGTTATCTCCTGAGATTTGGCATCCTATTGAGAAAGTCATTGCCTCTGCCTGTAAATTGAAGTATTAACTTTGTTTTTTCCTAGAAACTGCATAATTTCTGGTTTTGTGCCTGGGTCTTTAATGCATTTTGAGTTGATTTTTTGTAGGGTAAGCAATAGTTCAGGTCTCATTCTTTGCATTTGGAAAGGGGTGTAGAAGGACTCTTTCAGAGAGTAGATGTTAAAGTCCGGGGTTCAGAAGAAGTGTTGCAGAGAGCAGAAGTTGGAGACTGAGGTGCAGAAGGACTGTTACACAAAGCAGAATTTGGAGACTGGGGTGCACAAGGATCATTGCAGAGAACAGAGTTTTCAGACTGAGGTGCAGAAGGACTGTTGCAGAGAGCAGATGTTGGAGACTGGGGTTCAGAAAGACTTTTTCAGAGAGCAGAGGTTGGAGGCAAGGGTGCAGAAGGATGGTTGCAGACAACAGAGGTTAGAGACTGGGGTGCAGAAGGACCATTGCAGAGGTCAGAGTTTGGGAATGTAGGTGCAGAAGGATTGTTAGAGAGAACAGAAGTTGAAGACTGGGGTGCAGAAGGACTGTTGCAGAGAGCAGAGTTTTGAGACTTGGGTTTAGAAAGACTGTTGCAGAGAGCAGAGGATAGAGACTGGGGGGCAGAAGGCCTGTTACAGAGAGCAGAGGTTGGAGAGTGGGGTGCAGAAGGCCTGTTACACAGAGCAGAGGTTTGAGACTGTTGTGCAGAAGGACTCTTACAGAGAGCATAGTTTGGAGACTTTGTTGCAGAAGGATCTTACAGAGAGCAGAGGTAGGAGACTGAGGTTCAGAAAGACTGTTAGAGAGAGCAGGGGAAGGAGACTGGGGTGCAGGGCGGTCGTTGCAGAGAACAGAAATTTCAGACTGAGGTGGAGAAGGACTGTTGCAGAAAGCCGATTTTGAAGACTGGGGTGCAGAATGACTGTTGCAGAGAGCAGAGGTAGGAGACTGGGGTAAAGAAGGATCGTTGCAGAGAGCAGAGGTTGGAGACTGGTGTCCAGAAGGATTGTTATGGAGAGTAGAGTTTGGAGACTTGGTTGCAGAATGATCTTACAGAAAGCAGAGTTTGGAGACTGAAGTGCAGAAGGACTGTAACAGAGAGCAGAGTTAGGAGACTGTGGTGCAAAAGGACTGATACAGAAAGCAGAGGTTGGAGACTAGGGTGCAGAAAGACCATTACAGAGTGCACAAGTTGGAGACTGCGGTACAGAAGGACTGTTACAGAGAGTAGAGATTGGAAATTGGGGAGCAGAAAGACTGTTTCAGAGAACAGAGTTGGAGACTGGGTTTCAGCAGGAGCATTGAAGAAAGCAGTAGTTGGAGACTGGGTTGGAGAAGGAATGTTACAGAGATTAGAGTCTGGAAACTGGGGTGCAGAAGAACCTTACAGAGAATAGAGTTTGGGGACTGATTTGCAGAAGGAGTGTTAAGGAGAGGAGATGATGGAGACTAGGGTGCAGAAGGATCTTGTAGAGAGCAGAGGTTGGAAACTGGGGTGCAGAAAGACGGTTGCAGAGAGCAGAGGTTGGAGAGTGAGGTGCAGAAGGATCGTTGAAGAGAGCAGAAGTTGGAGACTGAAGTTGCAGAAGAATCATTGCAGAGAGCAGAGGTAGAGACTGGGCTGAACAAGGATTGTTACAGAGAGCAGATGTGGGAGACTTGGGTGCAGAGGGACTGTTACAGAGAGAACAGGTTGAATACTAAGGTGCAGAAGCAATGTTGCAGAAAGCAGAGGTTGGAGACTGGGGTGCAGAAGAACTGTTGCAGAGAGCAGAGTTTGGAGACTGAGACACAGAAGGACTGTTACACAGAGAAGACGTTGGAGACTTGGGTGAAGAATTATGATACAGAAAGCTGAGGTGGGAGACTGGGGTGCAGAATGACCGTTACAGAGAGCAGAGGTTGGATACTGTCGTACAGAAGAACTGTTTCAGAGAGCAGAGTTTGGAGACTGGGGTGCAAAGGCCTGCTACAGAGAGCAGAGGTTGGAGACTGGGTTGCAGAAGGACTGTTATAGAGAGCAGAGTTTTGAGGCTGGGTTGCAGAAGGATCTTACAGAGAGCAGAGGTTGGTGACTGAGGTGCAGGATGACAGTTACATAGAGCAGTGATTGGAGACTGGGGTACAGAAGGATCGTGCAGAGAGCAGAGTTTTAAGACTGAGGTGCAGAAGTCCTGTAACAGAGAGCAGAATTTGGAGACGGAGGTGCAGAAGGACTGTTAAAGTGACCAGAGTTTGGAGACTGGGGTGCAGAAAGACTGTTGCAGGGAGCAGGTGTTGGAGACCTGGGTGCAGAAGGATGGTTACAGAGAGCAGAGTTTGGTGACTGAGGTACAGAAGGATTGTTACAGAAAGCAGATGTTAGAAATTGGGGTGCAGAGCGACCGTTACAGAGAGCAGAGGTTGGAGACTGCCGTATACAAAGACTGTAACAGAGAGCAGAGGTTGGAGAATATGGTGCAGAAGGACTGTTAAAAAGAGCAGAGGTTGGAGACTGGGGTTCAGAAGGACTGTTACACAGAGCAGAGGTTGAAGACTGGGGTGTAGAAGGACTGTTGCAAAGAGCAGAGGTTGGAGACTTTGGTGCAGAAGGACTGTTGCAGAGAGCAGAATTTGGAGATGGAGGTGCAGAAGGACTGTTGTAGATAGCAGAGGTTGGAGACTGGGGTGCAGAAGGACTGATACAGAAATAAGAGGTTGGAAACTGAGGTGCAGAAGGACCATTACAAAGAGCAGAGTTTGGAGACTGCACTACAGGAGGACGTTTACAGAGAGCAGAGGTTGGAGACTGGAGTGGAGAAGAACTGTTTCAGAGTGCAGATGTTGGAGACTGGTGTGCAGAAGAACTGTTGCAGAGTGCAATGGTAGGAGACTGAGATGCAGAAAGAATGTTGAAAAGAGGAGAGTTTGGAGACTGGGGTGAAGAAGGACTGATACAGAGAGAAGAGTTCGGAGACTGGTGTGCAGAAGGCCAGTTACAGAGAGCAGAGGTTGGAGACTGGGTACAGAAGGGCTGTTACAAAAAGCAGAGTTTGGAGACTGGGTTTCAGAAGAATATTATGTAGAGCAGAGTTTGGAGACTGCGGTGCAGGAAGATTGCTACAGAGAGAAGAGGTTGGTGACCGGGGTGCAGTAGGATTATTGCAGAGAGCAGAGGTTGGAGACTTGGGTGCAGAAGGACGGTTGCAGAGAGCAGATGTTGGAGACTGGGATGCAGAAGGATCGTTGCATAGATCAGAGATTGGAAACTGGGTTGCAGAAGGACTGTTACACAGAGCAGTGTTTGAAGACTGGAGTGTAGATAGATTGTTGCCGAGTGCACAGTTTGGAGACAGGGGTGCAGAAGGACTGTTATAGAGAGCAGATTTTGGAGACTGAGATGCAGAAGAACTGTTACAGAGAGCAGAGGTTGGAGACTGGAGTGCAGAAGGACTGATACAGAAAGCAGAGGTTGGAGACTTGGGTCCAGAATGAACCTTACAGACAGCAGAGGTTTGAGACTGCAGTACATAAGGACTGTTACAAAGAGCAGAGGTTGGAGACCAGGGTACAGAAGGACTGTTGCAAAGAGCAGAGTTTGGAGAATTGGATGCAGAAGGACTGTTTCAGATAGTAGATGTTAAAGACTTGGGTGCAGAAGAAGTGTTTCAGAGAGCAGAAGTTGGAGACTTGGGTGCAGAAGGATTGTTGCAGGGAGCAGAAGTTGGAGACTGGGGTGAAGAAGAACTGTTACAAAGATCAGAGTTTTGAGATTATGGTTCAGAAGTATCATACAGAGAGAAGAGTTTGGAGACTCGGGAGCAGACAAACTGTTGCACAGAGCAGAGGTTGGAGACTGGGGTGCAAAAGGACTGTTAAAGAGAGCAGAGTTTGGAGACTGGGTGGCAGAAGGATCTTACATAGAGCAGAGGTTGGATACTGAGGTGCAGAAGAAATGTTACTGAGAACAATGTTTAGAGACTGGGGTTAAGAAGGATTTTTGGAGAAAGCAGAGGTTGGAGACTGAGGTGCAGAAGGATTGTTACAGTTAGCAGAGGTTGGAGATTGGGGTGAAGAAGGACTGTTACGGAGATCAGAGTTTGGAGACTGGGGTGCAGAAGGATCTTTCAGAGTTCAGAGGATGGAGACTATGGTGCAGACGAACTGTTGCACATAGCAGAGGTTTGAGACTGGGGTGCAGAAGGACTGTTACAGAGAGCAGAGTTTGGAGACTGGGTTGCAGAAAATCTTACATAAAGCAGAGGTTGGAGACTGAGGTTCAGAAGAAATGATACCCAGAGCAGAGTTTGTAGACTGGGGTGCAGAAAGACTGTTGCCGAGAACAGAGGTTGGAGATTATCGTGCAGAAAGACCGTTGCAGAGAGCAGAGTTTGGAGACTGAGTTGCAGAAGGACTGTTACAGAGAGCAGAGGTTGGAGACTGGGGTGCAGAAGGACTGTTACAGAGAGCAGAGTTTGAAGACAGGGTTGCAGCAGGATCTTACAGAGAACAGAGGTTGAAGACTGAGGTGGAACAGGACTGTTACATAGAGCAGAGTTTAGAGACTGGGGTGCAGAAGGATTGTTGCAGAGAACCGAGTTTTTAGACTGAGGTGAAGAAGGACTGTTGGAGATTACAGAGGTTGGAGACTGGGGTGCAGAAGCATCTTTGTAGAGAGAAGAGGTTTGAGATTGGGGTGCAGAAGGACTGTTACAGAGAACAGAGTTTGGAGACTGTGGTGCAGAAGACCTGTTACAGAGAGCAGAGTTTGGTGAAGGGATGCAGAACGACTATTACAGAGGGCAGAGTTTGGAGACTGGGTTGCAGAAGGATCATACAGAGAGCAGAAGTTGAAGACTGAGGTGCAGAAGGAACATTGCAGGGAGCAGAGGTGGAGACAGAGGTGCAGAATGATTGTTACAGAGAGCAGAGGTGGGAGACTGGGGTGGAGAAGGACTGTTTCAGATAGCAGAGTTTGGAGAATAGGGTGAAGAAGGACTGTTGCAGGGAGAAGGTGTTGGAGACTTGGGTGCAGAAGGACTGTTTCAGAGAGTAGAATTTGGAGACTGAGGTGCATAAGGACTGTTACAGAGAGCAGAGTTTGGAGACTGGGGTTTAGAAGGACTGATACAGAAAGCAGAGGTTGGAGACTGGGGTGCAGTAAGACTGTTACAGAGAGCAGAGTTCAGAGACTACAATACACGAGGACTGTTATAGAGAGCAGAGGTTGGAGAATGGTTTATAGAAGAACTGTTTCAGAGTGCAAATGTTGAAGACTGGGGTTCAGAAGAACTGTTTCATAGAGCAGGGGTTAGAGAATTGGGTGAAGAAGGACTTTTACAGAGAGCAGAGGTTAGAGAATGGGGTGCAAAAGTAAGATTGCAGAGTTCAGAGGTTTGAGACAGAGGTGCAAAAGTACTGTTACAGAGAGCAGAGGTTGGAAACTATGGTTCAGAAAAACTTATAAAGAAAAAAGAGGTTTTAGGGTGCAGAAGGACTGTTAAAGAGAGCAGAGGTTGGAGACTGGGGTGCAGAAGAACTGATGTAGAGAACAGATGTTGAAGACTGGGTTGCAGAAGGACTGTTGAAGAAAGCAGAGGTTTTAGACTGAGTTGGAGAATGAATGTTACAGAGAGCAGAGTGTGAAAACTGGGGTGCAGAACGACCTTACAAAGAACAGAGTTTGGAGACTGCGGTGCAGAAGGAGTGTTAAGGAGAGGAGACTTTGGAGACTGGGGTGCAGTAAGACAGTTGCAGAGAGCAGATATTGGAGACTGTGGTACATAAGGATCGTTGCAGAGAGCAGAGGTTGTAGACAAGGGTGCAGAAGGACGTTTGCAAAGAGCAGAGGTTGGAGTCTTAGGTGCAGAAAAACAGTTACAGAGAGCAGATTTTGGAGAATCGGGTTCGGGAGGATCTTTGAAGAGAGCAGAAGTTGGAGACTGAGTTGCAGAAGAATCCTTGAAGAGAGCAGAGGTGGAGACTGTGCACAAGGACTGTTAAAGAGAGCACAGGTTGGAGTCTGGAGTGCAGAAGGAATGTTGCAGAAACCAGAGGTTGGAAACTGGGGTGCAGAAGGACTGTTGCAGAGAGCAGACGTTGGAGACTGAGATGCAGCAGGACTGTTACACAGAGCAGACGTTTGAGACTGGGGTGAAGAATTATTATACAGAAAACAGAGGTGTGAAACTGGGGTGCAGAAAGACCGTTACAAAGAGCAGAGGTTTCAGACTGGCGTGTAGAAAGACTGTTTCAGAGGACAGATTTTGGAGACTGGGGTGCATAAGGCCTGCTAAAAAAAGCAGAGTTTGGAGACTGGGTTGCAGAAGGATCTTACAGAGAGCAATGGTTGGTGACTGTGGTGCAGGAGGAATGTTACAGAGAGCAGTGTTTGGACACTGCGGTGCAGAAGGATAGTGTAGAGAACAGAGGTTTCAGACTGAGGTGCAGAAGGACTGTTACAGAAAGCAGAGATTGGAAATTGGAGTACAGAGGGACCATTATAGAGAACAAAGTTTGGAGACTTCGGTGTATAAAGACTGTAACAGAGAGCAGAGGTTGGATTATATGGGGCAGAAGGACTGTTACAGAAAGCAGAGGTTGGAGACTGGGGTGCAGAAGAATTGTTACAGAGAGCAGAGGTTGGAGACTGGGGTGCAGAAGGACTTTTACATAGAGCAGAGCCTGAAGACTGGGGTGCAGAAGGACTGTTGCAGAGAGCAGAGGTTGGAGACTTGGGTGAAGAAGGACTGTTGCAGAGAGCAGAATTTGGAGACAGAGGTTCAGAAGGACTGTTGAGGAGAGGAGACGTTGGAGACTAGGGTGCAGAATGATCGTTGCAGAGAGCAGAGGTTGGAGACTGAGGTGCAAAAAGAGTGTTACAGAGAGCAGAGGTTGGAGACTGGGGTGCAGAACGCCTGTTAGGGAAAGCAGAGTGTGGAGAAGGGCTTCAGAAGGACTGCTACAGATCACAGAGTTTAGTGACTGGGTTGAAGAAGGATCTAACAGAGAGCAGATGTTGGGGACCCAGGTGCAGAAGGACTGTTACAGAGAGTAGAGGTTAGAGACTGAGGTGCAAAAGGATCGTAGAAGAGAACAGTGTTTTGAGACTGAGGTGCAGAAGGACTGTTGCAGAGACCACAGGTTGGAGACTGGGGTGCAGAAGGACTGTTGCAGAGAGCAGACGATAGAGACTGGGGTGTAGAAGGCTTGTTATAGAGAACAGAATTAGGAGACTGGGGTGCAGAAGGCCTGTTACGGAAAGGAGAGTTAAAAGAAGGGGTGCAGAAGGTCTGTTAGAGAGGGCAGAGTTGGGAGATTGGGTTGCAGAAGAATCTTACAGAGACTGAGGTGTAGAATGATCGTTGCAGAGAGAAGAAGTTGGAGACTGGGGTGCAGAAGGCCTGTTACAGAGAGCAGAGGTTGAAGACTGTGGTGCAGAAGGACTTTTATAGAGAGCAGAGTTAGGGACTGAGTGGCAGAAGGATCTTACAAACAGCAGAGTTTGGAGACTTAGGTGCAGGAGGACTGTTACAGAGAGCAGTGTCTGGAGACTGGGATTCAGATGGATCCTGAAGAGAGAAGAGGTTTCAGACTGAGGTGTAGATCGATTGTTATAGAGAGCAGAGGTTGGAGACTGAAGTGCAGAAGGACTGTTAAGGGGAGCAAATTTTGGAGACTGTGTTGCAGAAGGATCTTAAATTGAGCAGAGTTTGGAAACTGAGGTGCAGAAGGACTGTTACAGAGAGCAGATTTTGAAGTCTGGGGTGCAGAAGGATTGTTGCAGAGAGAAAAATTTTCAGATTGAGGTGCATAAGAACTTTTCAGAGAGCAGATGTTGGAGACTGGGGTGTAGAAGTTTCGTTGCAGAGAGCAGAATTTGGAGACTGCAGTACATAAGGACTGTTGCAGAGAGAAGAGTTTGGGGACTAGGGTACCCAAAAACTTTTTCAGAGAGCATGTGTTCAAAACTCTTGTTCAGAAGGACTGTTGCAGGGAGCAGAAGATGGAGAATGCGATGCAGGAGGACTGATAAATAGAGGACTGATAAATAGATAAATAGAAGAACTGAAAAATAGAGCAGTGTTTGGAGACTGGGGTGCAGAAGGCTTGTTACAGAGAGCAGAGTTTTGAGACTGGGGTGCAGAAGGATCGTTGAAGACAGCAGAGTTTCCAGACTCAGGTGCAGAAGGACTGTTACAGATTTCAGATGTTGGAGACTTGGGTGCAGAAGGACTGTTACAGAGAGGAGATGTTGGAGACTCGGATGCAGAAGGATCGTTGCAGAAAGCAGAGTTTGGACACTGCGGTACAGAAGGATTGTTACACAGAGCAGAGGTTGAAGGCTGAGGTGAAAAAAAACTGTCACACAGAGCAGATATGGGAGACAGGGGTGCAGGACTGATACAGAGAGCAGATATGGGAGACAGGGGTGCAGGACTGATACAGAGCAGAATTTGAAGACTGAGGTACAGAAGGACTGTTACAGAGAGCAGAGGTTGGAGGGGTTCAAAAGGATTATTGCAGAGAGCAGAGTTTTCAGACTGAAATACAGAAGAACTGTTGCAGAGAGCAGATGTTGGAGAATGGGGTGAAGAGGGATCGTTGCAGAAAGCAGAGGATGGAGACTGGGGTGCAGAATGATCGTTGCAGAGAGCAGAGGTTCAAGACTGGGGTGCAGAAGGATCATTACAGAGAGCAGTGGTTGGAGTCTGGGGTGCAGAAGGTCTTTTAAAGAGAGCAGAGTGTGGAGAGTGAGGTGCAGAAGAACGGTCACAGAGAGCAGAGTTTGGATACTGGGTTTCAGAAGGATCTTACATAGAGCAGAGGTTGGAGACTGAGGTGTACAAGCACAGTTACAGAGAGTAGAGTTTGGAGACTCAGGTGCAGAAGGACCGTTGCAGAGACCAGAGGTTGGAGACTGAGGTGCAGAGGATTGTTACAGAGAGCAGAGTATGGAGACTGGGGTCTATAAGGACTGTAACAGAGAGCAGAGTTTTGAGAGTAAGGTGCAGAGGGACAGTTACACAGAGCACAGGTTGGAGACTGGGGTGCAAATGGACTGATACAGAAAGCAGAGGTTGGAGACTCGGGTGTAGAAGTACCCTTACAGAGAGCAGAGGTTGGAGAATGCAGTACAGAAGGACTGTTATAGAGAGCAGAGGTTGGAGACTGGGGTGGAGAAGGACTGCTGCAGAGAGCAAATTTTGGAGACTGGGGTGCAAAAGGACTGTTGCAGAGAGCAGAGGATGGTGACTGGGTTGCAGAAGGACTGTTGCAGAGAGCAGAGGTTGCAAACTGAGTTGCAGAAGGACTGTTAGATAGGGAAGTGTTTGGTGACGGTGGTGCAAAACGACTTATACAGGAAGCAGAGGTTGGATACTTGGGTGCATAAGGACCCTTACAGAGAACAGAGGTTGGAGAAGGCGGTACAGAGGACTGTTACAGGGAGCAGAAGTTGGAGACTGGGGTGTAGAAAAACTGATGTAGAGAACAGAGTTTGGAGACTGGGGTGCAGAAGGATCGTTGGGTAGAGAAGAGTATGAAGACTAGGGTGTAGAAGGACTGTTGCAGAGAGCAGAGGTTGGAGACTGAGTTGCTGAAGGACTGTTTAAGAGAGCAGATGTTGGAGACTGGGGTGCAGAAGAACTGTTTCAGAGAGCATATGTTGGAGACTGAGGTACAGAAAGATTGTTACAGAGAGCAAAGTTTGGAGACTGGGGTGCAGAATTACTGATACAGAAAGCAGATGTTGAGACTGGGGTGCAGAAGGACCATTACAGAGAGCAGAGGTTGGAAACTGTGGTTCAGAAGGACTGTTGCAGAGAGCAGAGATTAGAGAATGGGGTTCAGACGGACTGTTACAGAGAGCAGTTGTTAGAAAATGGGGTGCAGAAGTAAAATTCAGAGGTTGGAGACAGAGTGGAGAAGGACAGTTACAGAGAGCAGAGGTTGGAAACCTTTGTTCAGAAGGACTTGTACAGAAAGCAGAGGTTTGAGACTGGGGTGCAGAAGGACAGTTACAGAGAACAGAGGTTGGAGAATGCGGTACAGAAGGACTGTTACAGAGAGCAGAGGTTGAAGACTGGGGAGTAGAAGGACTCATGCAGAGAATAGATGTTGGAGACTGGGTTGAATCAGGACCGTTGAAGAAAGCAGAGGTTCTAGACTGGGTTGGAGAAGAACTGTTGCAGAGAGCAGATGTTGGAGACTGGGGTGTATAAGGATCGTTGCAGAGAGCAGAAGTTGGAGACAGGGGTGCAGAAGGACGGTTGCAGAGAGCAGAAGTTGGATTCTGAGGTGCAGAAAAACAGTTACAGAGTGCAGAGGTTGGAGACTGGGGTGCAGAAGGATAGTAGAAGAGAGGAGAAGTTGGAGACTGAGTTGCAGAAGAATCGTTAGAGAGAGCAGAGGTGGTGACTGGGCTGCAGAAGGATCGTTACAGAGAGAAGAGGTGGAAGACTGCGGTGCAGAAGGACTTTTACAGAGAGCACAGGTTGGAGACTGGGGTGCAGAAGAAATGTTGCAGAAAGCAGAGGTTGGAGACTGGGTTGCAGAAGGATCTTACGTGGAGCAGAGTTTGGAGACTTTGGTTCAGAAGGACTGTTGTAGAGATCAGATGTTGGAGACTTGGGTGCAGAAAAACTGTTGCAGAGAGCATATATTGGAGACTGGGATTCAGAAGGATCCTTGCAGATAGCAGAGGTTGGACAATGGGGTGCAGAAGAACTGTTACACAGAGCCTAGGTTGAAGACTGAGGTGAAGAAGGACTGTTAAAAAGAGCAGATGTGGGAGACAGCGGTGCAGGACTGATACAGAGCAGAAGGTGAAGACTGAGGTGCAGAAGGACTGTTACACAGAGCAGAGGTTGGAGCCTCGGGTGCAGAGGATTATTGCATAGATCAGAGTTTTCAGACTGAGGTACAGAGGAACTATTGCAGAGAGCAGATGTTGGAGATTGGGGTGCACAAGGACTGTTGCAGCGAACAGGGGTTGGAGACTTTGGTGCAGAGTCATCGTTGTAGAGAGCAGAGTTTGGAGACTCAGGTTTAGAAGCACTGTTATAGAGAGTAGAGGTTGGAGACTCAGGTGCAGAAAGACAGTTGCAGAGAGCAGAGGTTGGAGACTAAGGTGCAGAGGGACAGTTACACAGAGCACAGGTTGGAGACTGAGGTGCAGAAGGACTGATACATAAAGCAGAGGTTGGAGACTCGGGTTTATAAGTACCATTACCTTGAGCAGAGTTTGGAAAATGCAGTACAGAAGGACTGTTATAGAGAGCCGAGTTTAGAGACTGGGGTGGAGAAGGACTGTTTCAGAGAGCAGAATTTGGAGACTGGAATGCAAAACAACTGATTTAGAGACCAGACGTTGGAGACTAGGGTGTTGAAGGATCGTTGGGGCGAGTAGAGTATGGAGAGTGGGGTGTAGAAGGTCTGTTGCAGAGAGCAGAGTTTGGAGACTGCGGTGTAGAAAAACTTTTACAGAGAACAGACGTTGGAGACTGGGGTGCAGAAGGAACGTTGGTGGGAGCAGTGTATGGAGACTGGGGTCTAGAAATACTGAATCAGAGAGCAGAGGTTGGAAACTGGGGTGTAGAGGGATTGTTTAAGAGAGCATATGTTGAAGACTTGAGTGCAGAAGGACTGTTGCATAGAGCAGAGATTGGAGACTGAGGTACAGAAGGACTGTTACAGAGAGCAGAGGTTGAAGACTGGGTGCAGAGTAACTATTGTAGAGATCAGAGATTGAAGACTAGTGTGCAGAAGGACCATTGCAGAAAGCAAAGGTTGGAGACTATGTTTCAGAAGGATCTTACATAGAGCAGAGTTTGGACACTAAGGTGCATAAGGACTGTTGCAGAGAGCAGAGGTTGGAGATTGAGGCAGCAGTCGGACTGTAGCAGAGAACAGAGGTTGGAGTCTTAGGTGCAGAAGGACTGTTACAGAGAGCAGAGGTTGGAGACTGGGGTGCAGAATGACTGATACATAACGCAGAGTTTGGAGACTCGGGTGCAGAAGGACCGTTACAGAGAGCAGAGTTTGGAGACTGCAGTGCAGAAGGACTGTTACAGAGAGCAGAGGTGGAAGTCTGGGGTGAAGAAGGATTGTTCCAGAGAGCAGAGGTTGCAGAGTCAGGTGCAGACATACTGTTACAGAGAGCAGTGTTTGGAGACTATGGTGCAGAAGCACTGATACAGAAATGAGAGTTTGGAGACTGGGGTGAAGAAGGACCCTTACAGAGAACAGTGGTTGTAGACTGCGGTACAGAAGAACTGTTTTTGAGAATAAGGTTGGAGACTGGGGTGCAGAGGGACCATTGCAGAGAGCAGAGGTTGGAGACTGGGGTGCAGAAGAAATGTTACAAAGAGCAGAATTTGGAAACTGGGTTACAGAAGGATCTTCCAGAGAGCAGAGTTTGGAGACTCTGTTTTAGAGAGACTGTTGCACAGCAGAGGTTGGAGACTGAGGTGCAGAAGGATCGTTGCTGAGAGCAGATTATGGAGACTGGGGTATAGAAGGACTGTTCCAGAGAGTAGAGTTTTGAGACTGGGGTGTAGAAGGACTGTTCCAGAAAGCAGTTGTTGAATACTGAGGTGCAGAAGGAATGTTTCAGAGAGCAATGTTAGGAAACAGGGGTGCAGAAGGACTGATACAGAGAGCAGAGATTGGAGACTGAGGTGCAGAAGGAATGTTACAGAGAGCAGAGGTTGGAGACTGGTTGCAGATGGATTATTGCAGAGAGAAGAGTTTTCAGACTGAAGTACAGAAGAACTGTTGCAGAGAGAAGATTTTGAAGACTGGGGTTCACAAGGACTGTTGCAGCGAGCATAGTTTTGCGACTGGGGTGCCAAAGGATCTTTGCAGAGAGCAGAGCTTGGAGACTGAGGTGCAGAAGGATCGTTGTGGAGAGCAGAGGTTCGAGACTGGGGTGCAGAAGGATCATTACTGAGAGCAGAGTTTTGAGACTGGGGTGCAGAAGTAATGTTGCAGAGAGCAGAGGTTGGAGACTTGGGTGCAGAAGGACTCTTGCAGAAAGCAGAGGTGAGAGACTGAGGTGCATAAAGACTGATAGAGAAAGCAGATGTTGGAGACTGGGATGCTGAAGGACCGTTACAAATAGCAGAGGTTGGAGAATCCGGTACAGAAGGACTGTTACAGACAGCGGAGTTTGGAGACTGGGGTGCAGAAGGACTGATAGAGAAAGCAGATGTCTGAAACTGGGGTGCAGAAGGCCCGTTACAGAAAGAAGAGGTTGGAGAATCCGGTACAGATGGACTGTTGCAGAGAGCAGAGGTTGGAGACTGGATTGCAGAAGACTGTTGGAGAGAGCAGATGTTGGAGACTGAGGTGCAGAATTATTGTTACAGTGAGCAGCGGTTGGAGACTGGTGTTCAGAAAAATCTTGCAGAGAGCAGAGTTTCGAGACTGAGGTGCAGAAGGACTGTTGTAGAGAGCAGATGTTGGAGACTTGGGTCCAGAAGGATCCTTGCAGAGAGTAGAGTTTGGAGACTGGAATGCACAAGGCCTGTTACAGACAGCAGACGTTGTAGAGTGGGGTGCAGAAGGACTGTTACAGAGAACAGAGTTTGCAGACTGGGTTTCAATAGGGTCTTACAGAGAGATGAGGTTGGAGACTAAGCTACAGAAGGACTGTTACAGAGAGCACAAGTTGGAGACTGGGGTGTCGAAGGATCGTTGGGGCGAGCACAGTATAGAGACTGGGGTGTAGAAGGACTGTTGCAGAGATCATAGGTTGAAGTCTGGGGTGTAGAAGGACTGTTTCATAGAGCAGATGTTGGAGACTTGTGTGCAGAAGGACTGTTTCATAGAGCAAAGTTTGGAGACTGAGGTACAGAAGGACTGTTTCAGAGAGCAGAGGTTGGAGACTGGTGTGCAGAAGGATCTTTGCAGAGAGCAGAGTTTGGAGAATGAGGTGCAGAATGATCTTTGCAGAGAGCAGAGGTTGGAGACTGAGGTGCAGAAGGAATGTTGCAGAGAGCAGTATTTGGAGACTTGGGTGCAGAAGGACTGTTGCAGAAAGCAGAGGTTGGAGCCTGAGGTGCAGAAAGACTGTTACATTGAGCAGAAGTTGGCGACTGGGGTACAGAAGGACTGATAGAGAAAGAAGATCTTTGAGACTTGGTGCAGAAGGACAGTTTCAGAGAGCAATTGTTGGAGAATCTGGTAAAGAAGGACAGTTACAGTGAGCAGAGGTTGGAGACTGGTTTGCAGAAACATCTTACAGAGAGCAGATATTGGAAACTAGGGGTGCAAAAGGGCTGTTGTAGAGAGCAGAGGTTGGGGATTGGGGTGCAGAATGATCGTTGCAGAGAGTAAAGGTTTGAGACTGAGGTTCTGAAGGCCTTTTACAGAGAGCAGAGTTTGGAGACTGGGGTACAAAAGGCCTGTTAGAGAGCAGAGTTTAGAGACTAGGTGCAGAAAAACTGTTACAGAGAGCAGAGTTTGAAGACTGAGGTACAGAAGAACTGTTGCAGAGAGCAGATGTTGTAGACTGGGTTACACAAGGACTGTTACAGCGAGCACAGGTATGAGACTGGGGTCCAGAAGGATCGTTGCAGAGAGCAGAGGTTGGAGACGGGTGCAGAAGGCCTGTTACAGAGAGCAGAGTTTGGAGACTGGGGTGATGAAGGACTGTTACAGAGAGCAGAGTTTGGAGACTGGGTTGCAGAAGGATCTTACAGAGAGCAGAGGTTGGAGACTGAAGTGCAGAAGCACTGTTACAGAGAGTGGACGTTGGAGACTTAGGTGCAGAAGGACTGCTGCAGAGAGCAGAGGTTTGAGACTGAGGTGCAGAAGGATTGTTACAGAGAGCAGATGTTGGAGACTGGGGTGCAGAACGACTGTTGCACAGAGCAGAGGTTTTAGACTGTGATGTAGAAGGACTGTTTCAGAGAGTAGGGGTCAGAGATTGGGGTACAGAAAGACTATAGCAGAGAGCAGACTTGGAGACTAATGTGCAGAAGTACAGTTACACAGAGCAGAGTTTGGTGACTGGGTGCATAAAGACTTATACAGAAAGCAGAGGTTAGAGACTCAGGTGCAGAAGTACCCCTAGAGAGAGCAGAGGTTGGAGAATGCAGTACAAAAGAACTGCTGCAGAGAGCAGAGACTGGAGACTGGGGTTGAGAATGACTGTTGAAGAGAGCAGATGTTGGACACTGGGGTGCAAAAGGACTTCTGCAGAGAGCAGAAGATGGATACTGGGGTGAAGAAGGACTGTTGCAGAGACCAGAGATTGCAGATTGAGTTTAAGAAGGACTGATGCAGGGAACAGATGTTGGAGCCTAAGGTGCAGAAGGATCCTTTAGGTGAGCAGAGTATTGAGACTAGGGTGTAGAAGGACTTTTGAAGAGAGCAGATGTTGGAGACTTGGGTGCAGAAGGATTGTTGCATAGAGCAGTGATTGGAGTCTGAAGTACAGAAGGACTGTTTCAGAGGCAGAGGTTGGAGACTGGGGTGCAGATGGATTATTGCAGAGAGCAGAGTTTTCAGACTGAGGTACAGAAGAACTGTTGCAGAAAGCAGATGTTGGAGACTGGGGTTCACAAGGATTGTTGCAGCTAGCAGAGGTTTGAAACTGGTGTGCAGAAGGATCGTTGCAGAGAGCAGAGGTTGGATACTGAGGTGCAGAAAAATCGTTGCAGAGAGCAGAGGTTCGAGACTGGGTGCAGAAGGACTTTTACAGAGAGCACAGGTTGGAGACTTGGGTGCAGTAGGAATGTTGCAGAGAGCAGAGTTTGGAGATTTGTTTGCAGAAGGACTGTTTCAGAAAGCAGAGGTTGGAGACTGAGGTGCAGAAGGACTGTTGCAGAGAGCAGAGGTTAAAGACTGGGGTGCAGAAGGAATGTTAAAGAGAGGAGATGTTGGAGACTGGGTTTCAGAAAGATCTTACAGAGAAAAGAGTTTGGAGACTGAGGTGCAGAAGGACTGTTACAGAGAGCGGAGGTTCGAGACTGAGGTGCAGAAGAATCGTTACAGAGAGCAGAGGTTGGAGACTGGGGTGCAGACGGACTTTTCCAGAGAACAATGGTTTGATACTGGGGTGAAGAAGGAATGTTGCAGAGAGCAGAGTTTGGAGACTGAGGTTCAGAAGGACTGTTGCTGAGAGTAGAGGTTGGAGATTGGTGTGCAGAAGGACTGTTGCAGAGAGCAGAGGTTTTATACTGCGATGTAGAAGGACCGTTGCAGAGAGTAGAGTTTGGAAATCGGGGTCCAGAAGGAGTGTAGCAGAGAGAAGAGGTTGGAGACTAATGTGCAGAAGTACAGTTACTCAGAGCACAGTTTGGAGACTGGGGTGCAGAAGGACTGATACAGAAAGCAGAAGTTGAAGACTCGGGTGCAGAAGTACCCTTACCAAGAGCAGAGTTTGGAGAATTCAGTACAGATGGAGTGTTACAGAGAGCAGAGGTTGGAGACTGGGGTGGAGAATGACTGTTGCAGAGAGCAGATGTTGGAGACTGGGATGCAAAAGGACTGTTGCAGAGAGTAGAGGATGAATACTGTGGTGCAGAAGGACTGTTGCAGGGAGCAGATGTTGCAGACTGAGTTGCAGAAGGACTGTTAGAGAGGGAAGAGTTTGGAGACGGTGGTGAAAAATGACTGATACAGAAAGTGGAGTTTGGATAATGGGGTGCATAAGGACCCTTACAGAGAACAGAGGTTGGAGACGGCGGTACAGAAAAACTGTTACAGACAGTCGAGGTTGGAGACTGGGGTGCAGAAGAACTTATGTAGAGAACAAATGTTTTAGACTGAGGTGCAGACGGATCGTTGGGGCGAGCAGAGTATGAAGACTAGGGTGTAGATGGACTGTTGAAGAGAGCAGAGTTCTCAGACTGAGGTAGAGAAGAACTGTTGCAGGAAGCAGATGTTGGAGACTGGGGTTCACAAGGACTGTTGCAGTGAGCAGAGGTTTGATACTGGGGTGCAGAAGGATCGTTGCCTAGAGCACAGGTTGGAGACTGAGGCGCATAAGGAATGTTGCGGAGAGCAGAGGTTGGAACTTGAGTGCAGAAGGACTGTTGCAGAAAGCAGAGTTTTGAGACTGAGGTTCAGAAGGACTGTTGCAAAGAATGGAGGTGCAGAAGGATCGTTACAAAAAGCAGAGGTTGGAGACTGGGGTGCAGACGGACTTTTACAGAGAGCACAGGTTTGATACTGGGAAGCAAAAGGAATGTTGCAGAGAGCAGAGGTTGGAGACTGAGATGCAGAAGTAGTGCTGCTGAAAGCAGAGGTTGGAGACTGAGGTGCAGAAGGACTGTTACAGAGAGCACAGGTTGGAGACTGGGGTGCAGAAAGATTATTGCAGACAGCAGAGTTTTCAGACTGAGGTACAGAAGAAAAGTTGCAGAGAGCAGATGTTGTAGACTGGGTTGCACAAGGACTTTTGCAGCGATCAGAGGTTGGAGACTGGGGTGCACAAGGATCGTTGCAGTGAGCAGAGGTTAGAGACTGGGGTGCAGATGGACTTATACAGAGAGCAGAGGTTGGAGATTGGAGTGCAGAAGGCCTTTTACAGAGAGCACAATTTGAAGACTGGGGTGATGAAGGACTGTTACATAGAGTTTGAAGACTGAGTTGCAGAAGGATCTTACAGAGAGCGGAGAATGGAGACTGAGTTGCAGAAGCACTGTTAAAGAGAGTAAAAGTTGGAGACTGAGGTGCAGAAGGACCGTTGCAGAGAGCAGAGTTTGGAGACTGAGGTGCAGAAGGACTGCAGAGAGCAGAGTTTGGAGACTGAGGTGCAGAAGGACTGCAGAGAGCAGAGGTTTTAGACTGGTAAACTGGGATGTACAAGGACTGTTGCAGAGAGTAGAGGTTGGAGATTAGGGTTTAGAAGCACTTTAGCAGAGAGCTGAGGTTGGAGACTAAGGTGCAGAAGGACAATTACGCAGAGCAGACGTTGGAGACTGGGTTGCAGAAGGACTGACACAGAAAGCAGACGTTGGAAATTGGGGTGCAGATGTACCCTTACAGAGAGCAGAGTTTGGAGAATGCAGTACAGAAGGATTGTTACAGAGAGCAATGTTTGGAGTCTGGGGTGCAGAATGACTGTTGTAAAGAGCAGATTTTGGAGACTCGGGTGCAAAATGACTGTTGCAGAGAACAGCGAATGGAGACTGGGGTGAAGAAGGACTGTTGCAGAGAGCAGAGTTTGCAGACTGAGTTAGAAAAAGATGGTTACAGAGGGCAGAATTTGGAGACTGTGGTTCAAACAACTGATACAAAAAGCACAGTTTGGATACTGGGGTGCATAAGGACTCTTACAGAGAACAGAGGTTGGAGACTGTGGTACAGAAGGACTGTTACAGAGAGCAGAGGTTTTAGACTGGGATGTAGAAGGACTGTTGCAGAGAGTAGAGGTTGGAGATTGGCGTCCAGAAGGACTGTAGCAGAGAGCAGAGATTGGAGACTAAAGTGCAGAAGGACAGTTAAACAAAGCAGAGGTTGGAGACTGGGGTGCAGACGGACTAACACAGAAAGCAGAGGTTGGAGACTCGGGTGCAGAAGTCTATTACAGAGAGCAGAGGTTGTAGAATGCAATACAGAAAGACTGTTACAGAGAGCAAAGTTTGGAGACTGGGGTGGATAATGACTGTTGCAGAGAGCAGATGTTGGAGACTGGGTTACAAATGGACTGTTGCCAAGAGCAGAGGATGGAGACTGGGGTGCATAAGGACTGTTGCAGAGAGCAGAGGTTGCAGACTTTGTTGCAGAAGGACAGTTACAGAGGGCAGAGTTTGGTGACTGTGGTTCAAAACGACTGATACAGAAAGCAGAATTTTGATACTGGGGTGCATAAGGACCCTTACAGAGAACAGAGGTTGGAGACTGTGGTACAAAAAGACTGTTTCAGAGAGCAGAGTTTGGAGACTGGGGTGCAGTAGAACTGATGTAGTGAACAGAGTTTGGAGACTGGGGTGCAGAAGGATCGTTGGGGTGATCAGAGTATAGAGATTCGGGTGTAGAAGGACTGTTGCATAGAGCAGAGGTTGGAGACTGGGGTGCAGAAGGACAGTTACAGATAGCAGATGTTGGAGACTGAGTTTCAGAACGATCTTACAGAGAAAAGAGTTTGGAGACTGCGGTGCAGAAGGACTGTTACAGAGAGCTGATGTTTGAGACTCTGGTGCAGGAGGATCATTACAGAGAGCAGAGGTTGGAAACAGGGGTGTAGACGGACTATTACAGAGAGCATAGGTTAGATTATGGGGTGCAGAAGGAATGTTGCAGAGAGCAGAAATAAGAGACTGGGCATCAGAAGGACTGTTGCTGAAAGCACCGGTTGGAGACTGAGTATAGAAGGACTGTTACAGAGAGCACAGGTTGGAATCTGGGCTGCAGAAGGACTGACAAAGAAAGCAGATTTTGGAGACTAGGGGGCAGAAGGACCATTACAGAGAACAGAGTTTTCAGGCTCTGGTACAGAAGGACTGTTACAGAGAGCAGAGTTTGGAGACTGGGGTGTAGAAGGACTGTTGCAGAAAACAGAGGTTGGAGACTGGGATGCAGAAGGACCGTTGTACAGAGCAGAATTTGAAGATAGGTTCCAGAAAGACTGTTACAGCGAGCAGGGGTTGGAGACTGTTGTGCAGAATTTTCTTACAGAGAGCAGAGTTTGGAGACTTGGGTACAGAGGAATTGTTGCAGAGAGCAGATTTTTCAGACTGAGGTACAGAAGAACTGTTGCAGAGAGCAGACGTTGGAGACTGGATTGCACAAGGACTGTTGCAGCGAGCAGATGTTGGAGACTGGGGTTCAGAAAGATCTTACAAAGAGCAGTGTTTGGAGACTGAGGTTCAGAAGCACTGTTTCAGAGAGTAGAGGTTGGAGACTGAGGTGAAGAAGGATAGTTACAGAGAGAAGAGTTTGGAGACTAAGGTGCAGAAAAACTTTTGCTGAGAGCAGAGGGTGGAGACTGGGGTGTAGAATGACTGTTGCAGAGAGTAGAGGTTGGAGATTGGGGTCCAGAAGGACTGTTACAGAGAGCAGAGTTTGGAGACTGCGGTGGAGAAGGACTGTTGCAGAGAGCAGATGCTGGAGACTGGGGTGCAAAAGGAAAGCTGCAGAGAGCAGAGGATGAAGACTGGGGTGCAGAAGTATCCTTGGGGCAATCAAAGTATGGAAAATGGGGTGTAGAAGGACCGTTACAGAGAGCAGAGTTTGGAGACTAGGGTTTAAAAGGACTTTTTCAGAGAGCAGAAGTTGGAGACTTGGGTGAAGAAGAACTGTTGCATAGAGCAGAGGATGGAGACTGAGATGCAGAAGATGGTTACAGAAAGCAGAGTTTGAAGACTGGGGTGCAGGAGGACTGTAACAGAGAGCAGACATTGGAGACTGGGGTGCAGAAGGATCGTTGCAGAGAGAATAATTTGGAGACTGGGGTTCAGAAGGATTGTTAGAGAGAGCAGAGTTTGGAGACTGTGGTGCAGAAGGACATTTACTGAAAGCACAGGTTGGAGACTGAGGTTCAGAAAGACTTTTACAGAGAGCACAGGTTAAAGACTGAGGTGCAGAAAAACTGTTACAGAGAGCAAAGTTAGGAGACTTGGGTGCAGAAGGAGTGTTGCAGAGAGCAGAAGTTGGAGACTGAGGTTCAGAAGGACCCTTACAGAGATCAGAATTTTGGAGACTGGTTTGCAGAGGAGTGTTACAAAGAGCAGAGGTGGGAAACAGGTGTGCAGAAGGATCTTACATGGAGCGTAGTTTGAGACTGGGGTGCAAAAGAACTGTCTCTGAGAGCAGAGGTTGAATACTAGGGTGGAGAAGGATCATTGAAGAGAGAAGAGTTTGGAGACTGGGTTCAAAAGGCCTGTTACATACAGCAGAGTTTGGAGACTGGGGTGAAGAAGGCCTGTTACAGAGAGCAGTTTTTGGAGACTGTGGTGCAGAAGGACAGTTACAGAAATCAGAGTTCAGAGATTGGGTTGCAAAAGAATTTTACAAAGAGCAGAGGTTGGAGAATGAGGTACAGAACGACTGTTAGAGAGAGCAGAGGTTTGAGACTGAGATGCAGAAGGATCGTTGGAGAGAGCAGTGTTTGGAGACTGCAGTGCAGAAGGACTGATACCGAAAGCAGAGTTTTATGACTGGGGTGCAGAAGGACCCTTACAGAGAACAGAGGTTAGAGACTGAAAGACTCTTACAGAGAGCAGACACTGGAGACTGGGGTGAAGAATGACTGTTGTAGAGAACAGATGTTGGAGACTGGTTTACAGAAGGACCATTGCAGAAAGTAGAGGTTGGAGACTGGGTTTCAGAAGGATCTTACAGAGAGCAGAGTTTTGACACTGAGCTGCAGAAGGACTGTGGCAGAGAGAAGAGGTTAAAGATTGGGGCGCTTAAAAACTGTAGCAGAGAGCAGAGGTTGGAGTCTGAGGTGCGGAAAGACTGTTACAGAGAGCACAGGTTAGACACTGGGGTGCAGAAAGACTGATAAAGAAAGCAGAGTTTGGAGACTGGGGTGCAGAAGGACCCTTACCGAGAGCAGAAGTTGAAGATTGCAGTACAGAAGGACTGTTAAAGAGAGCAGAGGTTCGAGACTGGGGTGGAGAATGACTTTTGCAGAAAGCAGAGGATGGAGACTGGGGTGCAGAAGGACTCTTGCAGAGAGCAGAGTTTGAAGACTGGTTGCAGAAGGACTGTTTCAGAGGGCAGAGGTTCCAGAGTTAGGTGCAGAATGACGGTTACAGAGAGCAGAGTTTGGAGACTGTGGTGCAGAAGGACTTATATAGAAAGTAGAGGTGGAAGACTGGGTTGCAAAAGTACCCTTACAGAGAACAGAGTTTGGAGACTGCAGTACAGAAGTACTATTGTAGAGAACAAGTTTGAAGACTGGGGTGCAGAGGTACCAATGCTGAGAGCAGAGGTTGGAGACTGGGGTGCAGATGAAATGTCATAGAGAGCACAGGTTGGAGACTGAGGTGTAGACGGAATGTTACAGAGAGCAGAGTTTAGAGACTGAGGTGCAGAAGTACTGTTACAGAAAGCAGAGGTTGGAAATTGGGGTGTAGAAGGACCGTTACAGAAAGCAGAGGTTGGAGACTGCGGTACAGAAGGACTGTTACACAGAGCAGATATCGGAGACTGGGGAGCAGAAGGACTGTTGCAGAGGACAGAAGATAAAGACTGTGGTGGAGAAGGAATGTTACAGAGAGCACAGTTTGGAAACTGGAGTGCAGAAGGATCTTACAGAGAACATTGTCTGGAGAGTGTGGTGCAGAAGGAGTGTTGCAGAGAGAAGAAGTAGAAGACTGGTGTCCAGAAGGATCGTGGCAGAGAGCAGATTTTAGAGGCTGGGGTGCAGATGGACTGTTACAGAGAGCAGAGTTTGGAGACTGAGGTGCAGAAGGACTGTTACAGAGAGCAGAGGTTGGAGACTGGGGTTCAGATGGATCTTACAGAGAGCAGAGTTTGGAGACTGGGGTGCAAAAGGACAGTTGTAGAGATCACATGGTGGAGACTGGGATGGAGAAGAATCGTTGAAGAGAGAAGAGTTGGAGACTGGAGTGCATAAGGATCTTACATAGAGCAGAGGTTGGTGAGTAAGGTGCAGAAGGACTGTTGCCGAAGGCAGAGGTTGGAGACTGGGGTGAAGAAAAATCAATACAGAGAGAAGAGGTTGGAGACTGGGGTTCTGAAGGCCTGTTACAGAGAGCAGATGTTCGAGACTGGGTTGCAAAATTCCTGTTACAGAGAGCAGAAGTTGGAAATTATTCTGCAGAATGACTGTTACAAAGAGCAGAGTTTGGAGACTGGGTTGCAGAAGGGTCTTACAGAGAGCAGAGGTAGGAGACTGAGGTGCAGAAGGATCGTTGCAGAGAGCAGAGTTTTTAGACTGAGTTGCTGAAGCACTGTTGCAGAGAGCGGATGTTGGAGACTGGTGTGCAGAAGGACTGTTGCAGAGAGCAGAGGTTGGAGATTGTGGTGCAGAAGAATCCTTGCAGAGAGCAGAGGTTCAAGAGTAAGGTGTAGAAGGATCCTTGGAGAGAGCAGAGCTTGGAGACTGGGGTGCAGAAGGATGGATACAGAGAGCAGAGGTTGGAGACTGGTGTGCAGAAGGACTGTTACAGAGTAAAGAGTTGCAGAGTACAGAGTTTGGAGACTGAGGTGCAGAAGGATTGTTACAGAGAGCAGAGGTTGGAGACTGGGGTGCAGACAAAGTGTTGCAGATAGCGGATTTTGGAGACTAGGGTGCAGAAGAACTGTTATAGGGAGCAGAGGTTGGAGACTGGGGTGCAGAAGGACTGATACAGAAAGCAGAGATTGCAGTCTGGGGTGCAGAAAGACCGATACAGAGAGCAGAGGTTGGATTCTGCAGTACAGGAGGACTGTTACAGAGAGCAGAGATTGGAGACTGGGGTGCAGAAAGACTTTAAAAGAGAGCTGATGTTGGTAACTAGGGTGCCGAAGGACTGTTGAAGAGAACAGAGTTTGGAGACTGGGGTGTCAGAAAAACTGTTGCGGAGAGGAGAGGTTGGAGACTGGGGTGCAAAAGACTGTTACAGAGAGCAGAGGTGAAAGACAGCGGTTCAGAAGGATCTTACAGAGAGCAGAATTTGGAGACTGAGTTGCAGAAGGACTGTTAAAGAGAGCAGATGTTGGAGACTGACGTGTAGATGGACTCTTAAAGAGAGCAGAGGTAAAAGACTGGGGTGCAGAATTTTTGTTCCAGACAGCAGAATTTTCAGACTGAGGTAAAGAAGGACTGTTGCAGAGAGCATATGTTGGAGACTGGGGTGCAGAAGGACTATTGCAGAGAGCAGACGTTGGAGACTGGGGTGTAGAAGGACTGTTACAGAGTACAGAGAATGGAGATTCAGGTGCAGAAGGACTGTTGCAGGAAGCAGAGTTTGGAAACTGGGATGCAGAAGGATCATTAAAGAGAGCAGAGGTTGAAGACTGCGGTATAGAACTGTTACCAATAGGAGAGGTTGGAGACTGGGGTGCAGAAGGACTTTTATAGAGAGCAGAGGTTGGAGACTAAGGTGCAGAATAACTGTTACAGAAAGCAGAGGTTGGAAATTGGGGCGTAGAAGGACGGTTACAGAGAGCAGAGGTTGGAGACTGTGGTACAGAAGGACTGTTACACAGAGAAGATCGCAGAAGGACTGTTGCAGAGGACAGGAGTTGGAGACTGGGGTGGAGAAGGAATGTTACAGAGAGCAGAGTTTAGAATCTGGAGTTCAGAAGCATCTTACAGAGAGCAGAGGTTGGAAACTGTGGTACAAAAGAACTGTTGCACAGAACAGAAGTTGGAGACTGGGGTCCAGAAGGATCGTTGCAGAGGGCAGATTTTAGAGACTGAGGTTCAGATGGACTGATACAGAGAGCAGAGTTTCGAGACTGAGGTGCAGAAAGACAGTTACAGAGAGCAGTGTTTGGAGACTTGTGTGGAGAAGGACTGTTACAGAGAACAGAGGTTGGAGACTGGGGTTCAGATGGATCTTACAGAGAGCAGAGTTTAGAGACTGGTGTTCAAAAATACTGTTGCAGAGAGCAGATGTTGGAGACTGGGATGGAAAAGAATCATTGCAGAGAGAAGAGGATGGAGACTGGAGTGCATAAGGATCTTACAGAGAAGAGAGGTTGGTGACTAGGGTGAAGGACTGTTGCCAAGAGCAGAGGTTGGAGGCTGGGGTGGAGAAAAATCATTGCAGAGAGAAGAGGATGGAGACTGAGGTTCCGAAGGCCTGTTACAGAGAGCAGAGGTTCGAGACTGGGTTGTAAAATTCCTGTTATAGAGAGCAGAGTTTGGAAACTATTCTGCAGAAGGACTGTTACAGAGAGCAGAGTTTGGAGACTGGGTTTCAGAAGGATCTTACAAAGAGCAGAGGTAGGAGACTGAGGTTCAGAAGGACTGATACAGAAAGCAGAGTTTGGAGACTTGGGTGCAGAAGGACCATTACAGAGAGTAGAGTTTGGTGAATGCGGTACAGAAGGACTGTTACAGAGAGCAGATATTGGAGACTGGGGAGCAGAAGTACTGTTGCAGAGGACAGAGTTTGGAGACTGGGGTGCCGCAGGACCCTTGCAGAAAGCAGATTTTGGCGACTAGGGTGGAGAAGGAATGTTAGAAAGAGCAGAGTTTGGAAATTGGAGTGCAGAAAGATCTTACAGAGAGCAGAGGTTGGAGACTGTGGTCCAAAAGGACTGTTGCAGAGAGCAGACGTTGGAGACTGGGGTCCAGAAATATCGTTGCAGAGAGCATTGTTTGCAGACTGGGGTGCAGAAGGCTTTTGCAGAAAGCAGAGTTTGGACACTGAGGTGCAGAAGGACTGTTTCAGAGAGCAGATGTTGGAGACTGGGGTTCAGATGGATCTTACAGAGTGCAGATGACGGAGACTGAGGTGCAGAAGGATTGGAAAAAAGAGCAGAGGTAGGAGACTGGGGTGCAGGAGGTTCGTTTCAGACAGCAGAGTTTTCAGACTGTGGTGCAGAAGGACTGTTGCAGAGACCAGATATTGGAGACTGGGGTGTAGAAGGACTGTTGAAGAGAGCAGATGTTGGAGACTGGGGTGCAGAAGGACCGTTACAGAGAACAGAGTTTGCATACTGAGGTGCAGGATTGTTTACAGAGAGCAGAGTTTGGAGACTGTGGTGCAGAAGGACTGTTGGCAGAGAGCAGAGGTTGG